>NW_007578691.1:99235-119536 GCF_000690725.1 Stegastes partitus
ATAAAGTACATAATAACTAGAGCCTCTTTCAAACTCTAATGCTCTTGTAATCATCTAATAAACAGCCTCCTCACTGTAAACAGTACTGTATATGGTAAATAGTACTGTCACTGACAGTGAGACATTATTTAGTTCACCACTTCCCTGTTGCTAGTCTTGTCTAAAGATGTGTTCAGCATTTATCCCCAGTTGTCAGTTGGATTTAGCCTCATGGTGGGTAATGGAAGAAGTGTTCAGATATTATCAGCTCCACCATAAACAGCAGAGTAGCAGTATAAAATGGCATAAAATGGAAATACGCTGGTAATTTACAAGAACCCCACATTTGTGCTAAAGTTCAGTTCATCATTAAATTATATGCTTAGAGAGTTAGCACTAAAGTTGGCTGCTCTTGCTTGTATTATACATCAAGGTGGACTACTTAAAAAGACATCTTCTGCCAGAACCATGGATCAGACTCGACTAAAAAAATAACCTTGACTTGCTTAGTTAAGTTCATTTTTATGACAGGGCTGTGGGATTGCATTAGATTACACAACTATGTCCATCTTTCAGTCTTTGTATCCAGCCTGTTGAAATGTATGCTATGAAAACTGAACTTTATATCACTATAAAAGTTTATATTTTATCATCTAAAGCTATCTATAGCATTGAATGACCGACCTCCACTTTATTTGTGCTTAGCCCTCACGTTATCGCTTTATCAGAAGGCTGTTATTTACTGTTCAATGTCAAGCGTCATGGAAAGATTTGTGTTTGATGTAGTGGAAAGCAGCAGACTGCTTTGGGAGGTTCGTCACTGTAGTTCCCATCAACTACTCTCAAAATCTCTCAATATAATTATCCTCCAGATTCGTGTAAGTATGATTGGACACCCACTGCAAATACTGATTTTCTTAATAAATGCACGAGTTAAGGCCACGTTAAATTAAAATCTTACATTTAATAGAAGAAGTGATCATAAATAATTATAGTTTTTTTTAAATAATGTTCATCTTGATGATTAAAAACAAATTACTTTAGTACACTTTAAACATGGTGTTAAAATATTTGATCTCAACTAAACTGAACTGATTTATTTATGACAAAAATTATTCAAACAATTTGGAGTCCAGACAAGTCCTCGTTTAAGAAATTAAATGTGTTAAGATGTAAGTTGGAAATGAAGCGACTGACTGACTGTAATAAAGACCATCAGGGCTCTGGGCCACGTTCTCATCCAATCCTGTGATGGTTCAAATGTGAGCTGACTTGGTACTGCGCTGATCAACGACATTAGTGTTGGAGGAAAGCATGTTTGGAAGTGGACGCCAAAGAGAGCCATGAAATAATCCACAATCCTGAGGGGAAAGTTGCAGACAGAAAGGAAAAGAGTTTTATTGTGTGTTCTCTTCATTTACAAAAACAAAATAGTGAGAAGCGTTACGTTCATCAATACGCCACAAGAGACTCATGAATCGAAATCCAATTCTGTTTGTGTGTTTGGAGCCTAAAAGTCTTTCCTGGGTTAGTGCTTGAATGTTGGTTTTAAACTAAAAACCGAGAATTTTAACTCCCAAGGTGGCTGCAGTTGTCTATCTAGGAATGAAAAAAGGAAACAGACATTTGTTAACGTGAGACGTTGTGGGATACCGACTCTCCAGAGATGTTAACAACTTCAAACTTGTTCCAGCTGTTGCTACGGAATCTTCCTTGATAGCTGAAAAGTTCCAGGCCGATATATAGGTATATAGAAAACATACAAAGGGAACAAAAACACCAATGCTAACATGAATGACAAAAGTATGGTCTAATTTAAGGCTTCAATGAGCAAATATTGAAGAGTCAAGATGTCACTGCAACAAGAGCAAACTGAAACAAAGCTAAACAATGAATTAAGTTAATGATTCATCATCAAAAACCCAATGTAAGAACTTTCCCCCAGAATAGAAGTATTTTCCTTGCAATTAGCCTTCTATGGTATAATAATTTTAAAAAAGAAGGGGAAAAAAAACCCACTTTGCACTCACTGATTTGTTGCATCATTTGTCTGTATCTTAAGCTTGTCAAAAGTACAGATATGTACCATCAGCAATGATGTTGTGTTGTTAAAATAAAAAGACTTGTGGCCTTAAGAACCATTTCTGCACCTTACAGGGTACTTTTGGAGTAAATGTACCTTTGGGTACAGAAAGAATACCTCTGTTGTCTCTGTGTGTTATGAAGAAAGAAAAATAGGTGGTTAGAGAAAGGTGTAAAAAAAAAGATTTATATTGACATGAAGACACCATTAGGTATTTGAGAAATAATGGTAAATTTATTCTTCCAGAAAAAATAAATAAATCTTTTGTACAATGTGAGCTGCAAGGTGGCTCAGTGGTTTATACTGTCGCCTCGCAGCTTGAAGATCCCCGGTTCACGTCTGGGACACCTGGGATCTTTCTGCGTGGAGTTTGCATGTTCTCCCCGTGCAGCGTGGGTTCTCTCTGGGTTCTCCAGCTTCATCCCACACAGTCCAAAAATATGTTGAGGTTAACTGGGTACCCTGAGGTACCCTACCAAAGGGATCAATAAAGTTCTATCTAATCTAATGTAATCTAATCTAATGACATGAGCATCACAATGAACCTCAGAGGTCAGTCGTAGTTACTGTTATTTAATGTAAATCAGTCCAGCAGACTGTTTCTCTACGACAGTGTTTTATCAGATAACTGAGGACCTCATGTAATCAGAGGGCTGTTTTCCCTTTTTCTCTAATAATCACATTATCATACATTAGAATAAAAACAATAAACTTTATTGTCCTTCTAAGGCAGCAAAATGTTTTTTGCCCTCATCCAGGGAAACAAGCATCATCTTAAGATTAAAGAATATGTCAACAACATCACACTTTCTATTGTGCTACAGTCATATCCTGCTGTGTTCACTCATTTTTAATGTTCCAGCACTTAGAATAAAACAACCTTGTAGATCTTCTTCTCACTGTTTGTGTCTTTTCCTTCCAGCCATGATGTGGATCACTGGGAACATCTACGTCTGATGTGATCTAAGATCTACAGAGAACATCAACATTCAGCTGAGGCTGTCTGAGGTGAAGAGTCTTCTCTCCTTCTTCGTCCCTGTGAGGAAGAGCAGCACTGATGTCCTCCTCATCTATTCCAGTAATAACAATAATGTTGAACTTCAGCTCCTTGTCGTCATAAAGCACACTTATTTTATGACTGTGAAGTATTTACACTCCACTGTGAGCTGGCCAACACATTTATTTCATCCATGTATTTTTTACACATCTTTCCAGTTCATAATTGCTAAATAATGTAGTTTTTAAATGTACAATAAAGATGTTAATGAAGCTCTTGTCCTGAATGTGTTGATGTTTCAATGCTGCATCTCTGCTATAAATGACAGCAGCATGTTCTCCGTATTGTAATGATGCAACAACAGCAGAGATTAAGTTAAAGGTGATAAATGGAACCTGTGAATACTAAGAAACTGCTGAAACAGCTGGTCTGTCCTTCCGTAAGTGAAAGCTGAACTGGAAGTGGTTCACTGAGGATGACGTCCATTCAGTCTCCTTCACAACCAGATGAATGGCTCCAGATGAGGTTTTCCTTCTGTTGGCTTCACTCAGAAGATCTTCAGTGAATCTGAGACACCTGAGGTGAAGACAGACATCACAGTATCAGCATCAACAGCAGAGGTTCATATTAATTAATGCTTGAAACTATTTCATGTATAGTCTGTGCTGCATTTTAAATGTTGTATTTAACTGCCGTGTCTGTCACTGCTTCAGTATTATCCTGGGTGTTTATTCTTCCATCTACACTGCAGTAAGAAGTACTACAGCATGTGCATCAGTCATTAAACAACCGACTGTCCAACAACACGTTAAAGATCAGAGTGTTGATGAACAGCTTTGTCCAGTTAAACATCACCCTAAGGAGAGAGACCTTTCACTCAACACTGTGTAATGCCCCTTGGGCTAAACAAGATTGACATTCATGTGCTAAAGGGATATTCCTGACCAAACTGGAGTGTCCAATTGCTGAGGACCCCTTTTTACTATAACCAGTGGCGATTCTAGGTTTTATTTTTGGGGGCCAATAGGGGGCCAATGCTATATTTTGGGGGGAACCCAGTTACTGTGTATTTCGCAGATGTAGCCTATAGCAATTTCTCAAGAAGTGTTCTTTACTTGTACTCACATTGTATGACTAAATATAGACCTAATCTATCTAAATAGATCTCACAAAATAAACATGATCTGTAAAAGGTTTCTGGTCAGAACATACTTGTATAATATAGAATGTACAATAGTTGCTTCTTTCAAAACCAACTCATGACACTCAGACTGATTCACAGAGTGAAGACTGATGTTAAAATAACAGCCTGATGGCTCAGGGTGAATTAGGCCTCATCCCTACGACCTGTCAATCATTCCAGAGCAGACTGTCAATCAGCTAGCCACACTCACGATATGGCCGAAACTTTGATGATTTCTATAAACTTCAATATTGAATTATTTACAAATTGGCCACCTGATCTCTGGGTTTGACCATGAAAACTAACACGGCACAAAATCCTGAGCTGTATTAAAGCTGTCTTTCATGATCTGTGTTATCCTGTTTCGAACTGGGGTCTATGGGAGCCAGGCACAGAATGCACTGTGACGTCACCATAACATGTTATGTACTACCAGCATATAATAGGAGAGATCCTGTCATTCAGAAGTAGACCTTGGTGGGGAACCAGCTTCCATTCACCTTTGTTAATCACTGTATAGGAGAAGCAGATAAGGACTTTGTCCTCTGAAGCTGCTGTAATTACCTTTTATACTCTGGCACTGGCTGTCGCTCCTCTACGACTTGGACACTGAGTTTCTCAGCCTCAGTTGGGTAAATGTCGTTTAGAGTGGCTCCTGCCAACACTCTGTCTCACAGAAGATGGACTCCTCTGGGGGATCTTCTTGTCTATCTCTGCTGTCTTCTGTGACCTGTAGTTCAACATGACTGAACCAGCTCTATCACCTCCTGCTCCTGTTCAGTTATTCTGGTCATGTTGTTTTCTTTACATTTTTGCTTCAGATGAGAGTTAGAGTATATTTTAATGGTACACCACTTATCTACTACAACATTCATGAAGTGGGATCTTTACCTCTAAGAGCTCAACAGGAAGTCTTCATCACAGACATGATCAAGGCTGATCAACATGCATCCTGCTGACTTCACTAACATCAATGCAGCACTCTTCTCTCCTTCACGTTCAAGCACACAATCACTGTAAATAGTCTGAAATATCAAAGATTAATGGAAAACATTTGTAGTAATATTACATTTCCCTTGATGGTGCCTTCACTTACCTGGATTTTAAAGCAGGATGTTTATTCGACAAATAGCAATAAATCACAGAGGTACTTATTGAATATCCTCCTGATGCTTTTTAATTTCCTGCATTTCTGTGTAAATAGGAATCAGAGGAGATTAGTCTTCATCAGTGCCGTGTTGGAATATGGAATTACTTCACTTCAGTTTTCAGTATCCTAAAAACCCCACAAAGCTTTATTAGCTGGCAGAAGATTAAGACTTCAGTGTGGCTTCACAGATTGGAGGAAACTGGGTCCTGCAGGGTTCAGCAGTGCTGGCTACCGGAGGTATATTTGAGCTTTTATAGGGACACAGCTGCAAACTTACAGATCCATGAGGGTAAAGAAGAAGGAAAACCATCAATAAAAGACCAAAGAAGAAAGAAAAGACGATGTTCTGGAAAGCTGGGATGAGCTTTAGACCCCAGTGATTTTTTTTAACTTGGTCATCAGTGACCAGCCATCATAGTGTTAGCTAATAGTCATATAACATTTTTAGATTGGTCATTTTAACCTGTCAGTCATAGGCGTAGCGATGGAGACTCCTATTTTCAAAAACATTGATCATTTGTTCCATTGGTGATCCAGGGGTCTTTAAGAAAGAAAAAATGAAAGTGAACAAATCAGGTTTATCCATGTTTCATGTAATAAAACAACCTGAGTTGACCAAAGCGCTTTACAAGGAAGAAAACAGAATAAAAACATGTCAGATCATTTTTGCAATCAGTGACTGAATCTCATTGTAATGCCTTCTGAAGTGACGAAAACACAAGTGTGTAAACATAGTAACACACAGAAGACCTTAGGCAGTATAGAACTGTTTCATTTTAGAACAATAAGACAGCAACCACCAGTTATCTACATTATAAACTGATTGTTTTGGTCAAAAATTATTAAAAACAAAAAAAGACAAAAGAATAACTTGGAATTTCTAAAGCAAAAATGTGATAAAGTGCCCTGCATAGGTAAAAACAGACAAAACATATGTAGAAAGTGCTAAACCAAAGGCAACTGGACTTGTTTGTTAAATCGAAATTCTTCTTCAGCTCTGACTGGTGGGAAGTCTCAGGCATTTTAAGCACCCATGGGGTTGTCGTCACCTTGAGAGCCACTGAGGTCACTACACTGTTCTGCTTGTACCTGGGAGTTTTGTCCTCGGGGTGGACAAGCTTGTGCCTCACCGTGTTGCCCGGCGTGTTGTTGAAGATTCTCCTGGGTTTTTCAGACACTCCTGCAACACAAAGAATAACAGTGTTGTTCCATTGATCGGCCTTTTCCTCTGTCTGTTTGGTGTCTTTTTGGGGTTTTAACAAAGGCCCAGACTGGGTAACCACATGTTTTTAGTCTTCCACTGCTGTGTTTGAGCTCCTTCTTCTTCTGCTGCTCTGTCCCTGTTGGTACATTCTGAGTCTGACCACAAACATGCCCTGCTCAGCCTCTGACTGACTACCACTGACTTTGTATTTAATGAGGGTTTCTACAGACAGAAGCATGGCTGTCTCATGGACTCACCAGTGTCTCAAGTAATGTCCCGTGTCCAAACAGAAGATGTAGTGAAGGCCTTTGCAGGAATGGCTCCTACCTATGAGGTTAGGTATGGGGACCAGCATGTCAGGGAAGAATAGTCTGGCCTTCTTAGACTGGGTAGTGCACATTAAAGATCACTGAAGCCTCAAGATCAAAACGTACAAAAAAGTCACACACAAATTAATATTTACTATTTAATTCTTACCATCTACTAAAGTACAACCTGGGGGTTATCAGGCTCAACATCCCCTCAAGGGTAGAGGGAGGAAGAGAAGGAGCACCAACACAATAGAGAAGCACTTTAAACATGGTACCCAACAACTTGGGTCTTTGTAAAACCCACAAAAGACAGAACAGACAAGAGAAAAATGACAATCAATGGACCAACACTGTTATTTCTAACTTGAAAAACTCAAGCGGATCAGCAAACACTGCCTCCTTGTGCACTTCAAGTCCAGCAACATGCTGAGGCAGAAGCTGGACCACCCTATGAGACGAAGCAGCCAGGCATAGACAGAACAGTGTGGTGTAGACACTTCAGTGGAGTGAGTACAGGCACAGACTTGTATATTAAGAAAACTAGACAGCCACTTTACAAGCACATAGCACAACATGGGAGAACCAACTCCTCAGGTATGGTCTCAGTAGTTCACCTACATCTAAGGGACAAGGAACACTGACGACTGACTGATTGTTCTTCAAAAAGAAGCCATTTATATCAAACTGAAACAACTGCCTCGAAACAGAGCAGGTGGTCTAAGACACCACTTATCAGTTACTTACAAAACTCCCATCCATCACACCTCGACTCAGGAGACACTAACAACTCCTATGATGGACAGGTGGGACAATGACTCCCGTCACAGGTCATCTAGCTACAGTTTGTGATCACATGCAAAGGTGTAGGATTGGGGGGAAGGAGAGAATATATCAATTTAGAACACCTACATTTCTAGCTGTAAATCAAAACATAAAAGAAGGACACAACAGCGCCCCCAACAGGAGTTTTTGCCTTCAGCACTGGATGTTTTTTTTCACTCACAAAATGTGAACGTGAATATTTAAGCACATATAATCACTAAATCTTTTGTGGCAAACTTAATTTTTCTCTCCACATACACGCATAACATAGTGTTGTGATCTCAGCTAGCAATAAATATTTAAAAGCAATCACTGGGAGCCTTTCTGCAATTCATTCTATTACAATTTGAACTGTGACAAGGCGCCTGAATGTTCCCTTTACATAAATAAATACATTTGCATCATAAATTAATTCAGGAAAGGCACAAATTGGTCTATGAAAATGCAGCCATAAACCAATACTACATTTAAATGTTTGTAACCTGCAGAATAGTCTAAGGCTTGACTCATTTTTTTTTTGTTGTTTTTGGGTTTTTTTTGTATCTGTAGAATAATTAAAGTTTTTAATTTCATCTTATTTTATCTCCAGATGGTCTTGTTTAAGGTGATTTATTTGTTTTTAAAACTTAGATGATGTAATTAATCTTTTATTATTTTAACTTTGTTGTTTAATTTAGTTTTATTGCATTGTAATCACGGTTTTATCATTTGTGTGCCCACATATTTTGTTTTTTTCTCAGCTGAGGACTTTAAACAAAAGTTTAAATGAAGGTTGAATGCATGAACAAATTAATCATTTTTGTGATTGATGGTTAAACACTTTAATATTCTAAAATTAGAAGCTTAATTTGAATAAAAAAAAGAATTCTTTCACCTATTTCCACTTTAATACAAACAATATTTCTGCCTCATCAAATGCAGATAGAGACACATCTGTCAAGTTCTCCTCACAGTCCCATTGGTTACCACAATTAAGACGCTTTCAGTGTAATGAACAGATTAAAAAGCTGGTTGTAGATTGGAACATATTCTTTTTACATGATTAATGTGTTTTGCAGTGTGTGTCTAGTCACTGTCTGTCCTCTACTTGCTCTGCCAGCGTGGGTGCAGTCCTACGTCAGCCGATGCGAGCCAGGTCCGATCCAGACAACAAACAGCATTGTTGGAACCGTGACATCTGCTGAAGAGCTGGAGAGCAAGGCAAATGTTGATTTCCCCCACCTGACAGGCTGTGCAAACACGCAATAACAATGTGGAGTAGGTAATTATGAGGGGAACTCATTCAGTAAATATCACTTTAGCTCCATCTCATTAACAGAGAAATAAACCAAAATAATGAGCAACATTAATACATCGTTTAACTCATCATTAACCTCCAATGCCTAACTTGCCACATTCTGCTGGTTTTTTGTTGTTTGTTTTTTTTTTATTGGAGGGAGGGTAGATGTGACAGTAATTGCATTGTTAACTTTCTACACAGCAGCCTCATCGACAAAAGGTACCGTCTGCACCTAGTTTTCTCTGCAGAAGGTTCCCACGCATTTATTTTCAGATGTAGAAAACACTGGGTGCACTGGCAATGTGTAATCAACATCAACTCTCTGTCAACGCCCACGGAAACATAAGAACTGGTAAACTTCCAGGTGCTTATTTTAGCCTTGAAGTCGAGCACAAATCATTTAAAAAGTTTGTACTATTCAATATAGGCTTCAATGTGACTTTCATTTCCTACACATAGGTACACAACATGTAAATTAACTGTTACACTTCTGTATATAATATGCTTCTAAGCTTGAATTTAGAGCCATAATTCTCCAGTTTGATGTAAAGAGATAATAAAATGAATATCAGTGACTGAGTGTTGACCCTGCTTGCAGGAGCAGTGGGATGATTTCACTGTTTTCTCTCTTCTTATTTCAGTCTGTACCTTCTCAGTTGCACAGAACAGCAGATGTTCTTTTGCAAATGTTAGAATACAAAAAGTTGTTTTGATGAAATGTCACAATTGTAAGCTTGTATTTGGTTCATTTTTCTGATAGAAACATACCGGACAGATGATGCTTTCCCAGACAGAAAGTCGAACTCTTTCTGTTTTCACAGTTTCTTGCTGTGACAAATAATGTCATTTTGACCATTTTATATTATTATAGAGTGAAAAGCCACTGCATCATGTGTTAGTTGTTCTGTTTTAGCCTACTGCTGTGTTTTACGATCTCTGTCAGATAAGCATTATGCTGCGTTCAGACTACAGTTGGAAAGTTAGGAAAGAGCAACTGGCTAACAGTCTTTTTAGATTAAAAGCCAGTGATTTAAAATGACAAACTTGTTGCTGTGTGAAGAGTGTGATGCACGACCAGTCCAAGTTTTCCAACTTTCTTCGGAGCTCCAGTGACATCAATGTCAGTGAACTTCAACCAATTGTGAGTTTATGTTTCACAATGTCCCCATTTTATTCCTTTCTCCCGACAGAATCCTGTTCTGTCTGAAAAATGAAAGAAAATTTAGTAAATTCACCCCAATCCACCCAGGGCTAGCATTACCTGGAGATCTCATAGTTTTTGCCAAATCATGTTTTTGCTGCAAATCTGCACGGAAAAGTTGAAGTTTAACTGAAGTTTACTCACACTATTTCCAGACACAATTAATAGACGGCTACATAAAACCTGTTAAACTTGCTAAAAGACAGCAAAATGTTCCTTTAAGATTTTGCTCCTCTGATGGAGCTGAACTTGTTCTTTCTGTGAATGGGTCTACATGCTGTGTAGCAACATGAACCTCCTGAATTTGCACCCAAAATGCTGTTCAAACATTCATTTATGCACCCCATCGCAGCCTCTATAATTCTTGCGTAGGAAAGAGGCAGAATAGAGGTACGAAAGAAAACCTTACCACAGACATAAAAGTAACCCAAATCACTAAGACGCTGATTCACATGAGACTAAAGCTCTATTTGCACAGGACTATCACTACCTGGGGATCTCTAGTAATCTGTAATGACTGCAGATGTTGTTTGTGATTTCAATTCTATGCAAATTTGTTATGTCTCCAATTTGTGAACTGAAAACTCCACTGCAAATGGTTTACCAAATGTCACCAAACACAAATTTGCAAGATTTTTTGCAGGTTTCTTCTGCCACAAAATCATTGAGGATGTGTTGGCAATAACAAAGGAGACTTTGAACCGTTTTGGGCCAAAATTCAGGAGGCTTATGTTGCCACACACTATTGAGGTGCATTCACAGAAAGCTCAAATCCATCAGACAAGCAAAACCTTGCAGATGACTAGATGGATGACATGCATGGTATCATGCAGTAAGCAGTAAGATATGGTCAGTAATTTGCAGTGAAACTTCCACTTTACACATCACAGACATGGCAGATTGCAGAGGACTGAGATCACAGATGACCTCCACTGGATGATACATATTATATCACTACATCTTTATCTATCATGATTCGTCTTTGTCCTGATCCCACAATGGTTTGTATATTCCAGCTGCGTGTCTCACTTCTGTGCATCCTCGCTCACAGTTCCTCCGGCCGCCTCTTCTGTCGCGCTGAGATCGATTTCCATTTCGCAGGCAGGACAATGGAGGACAAAGGACAGGAGGAAGCTCGAAGAAGAGAAATTATTTCTTCTTTTATTGTGCTTACTGTACTCGGATGTATTTACATGTAACAAACATGCATTGGTCAAGTATTAACACCATAATGCCATTTGCTAAAGCCATCTGTAACTATTATGACTGTAATTGTTGATTATGTGGCTCATTAAACAGACATATAACAGTAATTATATAAAACATTGTATAGCAATGTGAACTATGTAACTGTTATTATAAGGAATTACAGACATTAATTTCATTCTTTATTAAATACTAACAAACATATTAAGTAACGATAGACTGGTGACCTGTCCAGGGTGTCCCCTGCCTTCACCCTAAGTCAGCTGGGATAGGCTCCAGCCCCCCCGCGACCCTCGTGAGGATTAAGCGGTGTATAGATGATGGATGGATATTAAGTAACATAAACATTATGTATTTATAGTCATTAAAAAATAACTCCTTCCCAAGGGCTCACCTGGTTGAGCTGGCATCTCATGTACAGAGCTACAGTCCTGATGTGGAGGTCATGAGTTCGAATCCCGCTCATGGTCCTTTCCCATACGTCCTCCCCACATTCCTCTCCCCACTTCCCTCTCTCACTGCTCTATCCAATAAAAGCACAAAGGCCAAAAAAATAACTTAAAAAAATCCAAATAACTCGTTCCCCTCTTGAGGGACTTAAAGCACCTGGAAAATCCAGTAAGTGGACCTTAAAAAAAAAACTCTTGTCCAATTCCAAAGTGAACCTTATTCGTTACACAAATGAACAACTGCAAACTTGTCTTTGTGCATGTGATTGAATGTTGAATATTTTATTCATAGCATAATTAAAGGGCTGTGCAATCATGTATCATTAAACATGGTTCAATGTGGTCTCAGCTGTGTGTAATCAATCATTCATTATGGATGCTTCATGGTTAAAGTGAAATTTCCGGTGTTGACAAACGAATTAATAAAGACCAAAAAAAGTCATTACAATGTGTTTGTAGGTGTTTGCTCATAAATGCAGAATTGAGGGCTAAAGCCATCCAGCTTGTCGAACTTAAGCTTTACAGTTTATTGGTAATTAAAAATAACAGTTTCTTGTTGTCGTCTTATATAACGCTGCTTCATTTACATCTCAGAGCCAAAGGCACATAGAGCTTAACAAGCTCTTGTTTTTAAATAAATAATGTCGTTTCCGAGTCTTAATATTTCACTGCTGTGGCTGAACACATTGCAGCGGTCTGGTCTCGAAGTTCCTCTTGCAGCAAAGTTCTCATTGTTTCAGTGTCCACAGAGCGACCAGTGACAGCCCGCTGGGGTCAAAAATGTCCTCTGATTGCTGTGTTTCTGGTGAAAATGGTTTCCATTTTGCTAAAAGCCTAGGGCACGAACAAGATTGCGATGCCCAAGAGGGGGACAGAAGCTGTAGTTGTCCAGCTATTAGGCTTTCACGGTGGATTGATACTCTCCTGTTTCCTTCAGAATAACAATCACACTTTGTGCTTGCCTCTTCCAGGGCAGCAGAATTTTAATCACACATTCATTGTTTAGGCCAATCAGTGATAATTGAAACTACTACAACACTAACAACCTATTCTAGTGGTCGAAAATAAAGGGTGCAGATTATAACTTGTGCACCCAGGTGACGCCTCTTCCTGGGTATTGTGTTTCTTTTGATTGCTCAAAGCATAAAAAAACCCATTTTGAAGATAAGTGTTGCACTTTTACTGACCTGTCAGCGACATCACTGATGTAAGGGCCATCGTTCTTTGTCCCTGAAGTGAAACTGTGTAATTAAGAAGCAAAACAACCTGCTTCATTCCTAAGCACAAACACGATGGAACTTATTTCAGTTGTGTTGCTACACTACATTTAAGCATTTTCCGTTTTTCCATAATCGCTGCTTGGGCCCACAGCGGTTACTGTTTACATAGTCTCGCTTCAGCTGTTAGGTCAGTTTGCACTGATGGGACTCGTTTTACATCCCAGAGAATAAATTGGCTGGATGGCAAAATTCTTCCAGTGTAACCAGTAATTAAAACGGTTCATTAAAGCTCTGTTCGTCCTGCTTATCTGCTGGTGTTGAGGAAACTTACTTGAAATTCTGTTTGGACACTGTCAACCCTGTGAACCAAAGGCTATTTTCAGGGTAATTGCATATACAGACTGATAATACACATAGACATATACACATAGACATGCCACTTTATTAGGTACACCTTGCTAGTACCGGGTTGGACCCCTTTTGCCTTCAGAACTGCCTTAATCCTTTGTGGTATAGATTCAACAAGGTACTGGAAACATTCCTCAGAGATTTTGCTCCATATTGACATGATAGCAACACACAGTTGGTGCAGATTTGTTGGCTGCACATCCATGATGCCACCACATCCCAAAGGTGCTCTATTGGATTGAGATCTGGTGACTGCGGAGGCCTTTAGAGTACAGTGAACTCATTGTCATGTTCAAGAAACCAGTCTGAGATGATTCACGCTTTCTGACATGACGCGTTATCCTGCTGGAAGTAGCCATCAGAAGATGGGTACATTGTGGTCATAAAGGGATGGACATGGTCAGCAACAATACTCAGGTAGGCTGTGGCATTGACACGATGCTCAGTTGGTACTAAGGGGCCCAAAGTGTGCCAAGAAAATATCCCCCACACCATTACACCACCACCACCAGCCTGAACCGTTGATACAAGGCAGGATGGATCCATGCTTTCATGTTGTTGACGCCAAATCCTGACCCTACCATCCGAATGTCGCAGCAGAAATCAAGACTCATCAGACCAGGCAACGTTTTTCCAATCTTCTATTGTCCAATTTTGGTGAGCCTGTGCGAGTTGTAGCCTCAGTTTCCTGTTCTTAGCTGACAGGAGTGACACCCAGTGTGGTCTTCTGCTGCTGTAGCCCATCCGCCTCAAGGTTCCACGTGTTGTGCGTTCAGAGATGCTATTCTGCATACCTCAGTTGTAACGAGTGGTTATTTGAGTTACTGTTGTCTTTCTATCAGCTCCAACCAGTCTGGCCATTCTCCTCTGACCTCTGGCATCAACAAGGCATTTGCGCCCACAGAACTGCGGCTCACTGGATGTTTTCTCTTTTTCGGACCATTCTCTGTAAACCCTAGAGATGGTTCCAATAGATCAGCAGCTTCTGAAATACTCAGACCAGCCCGTCTGGCACCAACAACCATGCCACGTTCAAAGTCACTTAAATCACCTTTCTTCCCCNCTGCTTATCTGCTGGTGTTGAGGAAACTTACTTGAAATTCTGTTTGGACACTGTCAACCCTGTGAACCAAAGGCTATTTTCAGGGTAATTTCATATACAGACTGATAATACACGTAGACATATACACCCACCGACCACTTTATAAGGTACACCTTGCAAGTACCAGGTTGGACCCCTTTTGCCTTCAGAACTGCCTTAATCCTTTGTGGCATAGATTCAACAAGGTACTGGAAACATTCCTCAGAGATTTTGCTCCATATTGACATGATAGCAACATGCAGTTGCTGCAGATTTGTCGGCTGCACATCCATGATGTGAATCTCCCGTTCCACCACATCCCAAAGGAGCTCTACTGGATTGAGATGTGGTGACTGTGGAGGCCATTGGAGTACAGTGAACTCATCGTCATGTTCAAGAAACCAGTCTGAGATGATTCTTTATGATGCTTTATGACATGGTGCGTTATCCTGCTGGAAGTAGCCATCAGAAGATGGGTCCACTGTGGTCATTAAGGGATGGACATGACAATACTCAGGGAGGCTGTGGCGTTGACACGATGCTCAGTTGGTACTAAGGGGCCCAAAGTGTGCCAAGAAAACATCCCCCACACCATTACACCACCAGCAGCCTGAACCGTTGATACAAGGCAGGATGGATCCATGCTTTCATGTTGTTGAAGCCAAATTCTGACCCTACCATCCGAATGTCGCAGCAGAAATCGAGAGTCATCAGACCAGGCAACGTTTTTCCAATCTTCTATTGTCCAATTTTGGTGAGCCTGTGCGACTTGTAGCCTCAGTTTCCTGTTCTTAGCTGACAGGAGTGGCACCCGGTGTGGTCTTCTGCTGCTGTAGCCCATCCGCCTCAAGGTTCAACGTGTTGTGCGTTCAGAGATGCTATTCTGCATACCTCAGTTGTAACGAGTGGTTATTTGAGGTACTGTTGCCTTTCTATCAGCTCCAACCAGTCTGGCCATTCTCCTCTGACCTCTGGCATCAACAAGGCATTTGCACCCACAGAACTGCCGCTCACTGGATATTTTCTCTTTTTCGGACCATTCTCTGTAAACCCTGGAGATGGTTGTGCGTGAAAATCCCAGTAGATCAGCAGCTTCTGAAATACTCAGACCAGCCCGTCTGGCACCAACAACCATGCCACGTGCAAAGTCACTTCAATCACCTTTCTTCCCCATTCTGATGCTCAGTTTGAACTGCAGCAGATCGTCTTGACCATGTCTACATGCCTAAATGCATTGAGTTGCTGCCATGTGATTGGCTGATTAGAAATTTGCGTTAACAAGCAGTTGGACAGGTGTACCTAATAAAGTGGCCGGTGAGTGTACATTTACACATATATACACTTTCCCTTTACCCACCGCCACCAGAATTATGTACAAAAAACAGCTACATTTAAAAAAAGAAATTCACCAGCAAATTCTCCTTCACTTATGCATTTACACAATAACATCCTTAATCACATGGACAAAAAGATAAAAAAAAATAAATTAAATTAGCCTTTATGAAAAAAAAATGAATTCTGAATTAGTTTTTTTTAATGTAGCTCACTATAAAATTCAAGCCTTATAGATATCTTTTCATAATAATGTAAGAAAGATTGTCTGAAGTTGGGCAATAATGAGACATAACAGTGGGATACTATGACAATCTGTTACGTCCTTCCATTGACGTTGTGGCTCCTTCAGCCTGGAACCCTTTCCTACAACATCACAGCGTTACCGTTCAGTGGAGAAATGTGTTCCTTTCAAAACCAGAATGCAGTTTAGTTGTGTAGCAATGTAATTTTTTGGTCGACAGGGTGGTTACACGGCATCTTTCACAGTCAGAGTTTTTGATCCAACACGCCGGCCTAAACCGACTTTCTTCTCCACAGAAACTGATTTGTTACCCGCAAGGTTTTAGGAACACAAGCAGCATTCTGTTCTCTTCACACATTCTTCACTGTCTTCCCTTCAGGGGAGAAAAAGAAGTTTCTTTCAAAACATGAAGGAGAATGCAGTTTTGTTGTACAGGTAGTTTGGGAGGCAGGTAAAATGATGGAGACTTTGTGACTTGTTCAGCTGAGAAGCAGGAAAACGGGTGAAGAATTTAGTGAAGCTACATCTTTGCAGAAGTTTGATCTGTCTTCATAATATGACAACTTCTGCAAATACAAATAAGTAACAACGATAATTACAAAGCTCTGGTTCTGCTCTGTCTTGTGGATTGTGTTCTGTGTACATTAATAAGTTCAATGCAAACATAAGCAATGTTGTAGAACTGGATGCAGAGCTTTATACAGATCATGACTCCAATTAAATTTGATGCAAATTCAAAATGATTTTTCTTACTAACACTTAGTTGCACAAACAAGCAACAGGCAGCGTTGGAAAGGTAAAGTCATGTGGTTTAATATGACATGTGCTACACCTCACTGCAGTAAATACTTTGGGAGAAATTCAACCAATGAGATGGGATGTTGCATTTGGATGTGTGTCAGTCGTGTTCTAAAGTTAATAACATGATATTAACCAACCTCAAAGTCTGTGGCAAAGGAGTACTCCAGGACTGAAGATCCATCCATCCATTATCTATACACCGCCTAATCCTCACTAGGGTCGTGGGAGGTTGGAGTCTATCCCAGCTGACTCAGGGTGAAGGCAGGGGACACCCTGGACCAGTCTATCACAGGGCCACACTTAGAGACAGACAACCAAGCACACTCACATTCACTCCTATGGACAATTTAGAATTAACCTCAACATGTTTTTGGATTGTGTGGGAGCAAGGATTAAAGATGCAAACTCTAAATCCAAATCCACAAATTCAATTTCAATACAACTAAATTATGACAGATTACACTGTGCATCATGAAGGAAATGTATTTGTGACCTTGTTATATTGTCTATGAATACAATCTGTGTAGAAATTTAATTTCAAAGAGAAATAAAAGCTATTTGGCTGAGCACAGCTGTAGAGCCACCAGCATTGCTGTTAATTCTCATTCCCGTTACAGTAAAAACATGCTCTGATAGTTGAAAAACTAAAGATTTTATTAACATTTAATTGACTTCACATTTTATTTATGAACGTATAATCCTGTTGCACTGCCACATGTGAGTGTGCAAGTGTAATTTAACACACGACTGAATCCGGAGGCAGTTTTTACATAATAATAAAAACTTGAAAAAAACAATCTGAGAAGGTCTAATTAGCCACACAGTCAGTAGGGCGGGTGGTAGACTCCCACCACTTGTTACATCTTCTTTTTTTTGTCGGCAATCAGCAGTAAATAAAGGATGCTGAGGTGGTTTTATTACAATACTGCACCGAGACTAAGGATATTGTAGCATGTTTTCCATAAACCCCATGCTCTTTTTGTGAATATTAATAATTTATGCATGATGCTGGTGGATGTATTGTAACATCACTTAAGATAAATACAGAATCTTGCATAAACAAGCCTCCCAACATGAATCTTAAAGCTCCATCCGCGACTTTCTGAGGAATTGATGAAATGTACAGGGCAGGGAAATGAAGACTAAGAGACTATAACCATCGCCATTATGAATAAAATGACTCTTCTTATTACAGCGCTCCCTCATCGACACAAAGATTGTTTTATTCAGTGTAATTCTGTCGGTATAATCTACACGTTTATATTCATATCCCTCAGGAGGCGACTCGGATCCATGCAGATTTCTTATATTGCTCTGTGTCGTCCTTACATTTTCTACATGGGGAAATTGTGCTTCAGAGGTTGTACATCTCATTCAGCGTATTGTCTGACGCGTTGGAGAATTCGCTGATAACTCGTAATCGAGGGAAAACAAACAAAGTGAGATTGTGCTGCGTTTCATTTGCATTCCATCTGCGACTCCCGACCAGCTCTCATCTGACCGCCGGGGGGCTGATGGGAGACGGCTGGTGGAGTGTGATACTCCTCTGGTGGAGAACACGTTTCACTGCAGGTATTACACAGAGTGTCCCTGATACCAAATGAGACAACCTGAGAACAGATAGTTCCTGATCCACCAATCATTTGATGTATGCTGAAGAGGGTTGCTTTGATTCGGGAAGAGCAAAAGGGCCTCATTGACACAGTTTTTATACTAATTTCATTATTTTATTTGTATTATTTCAGTGACCAATCTCATCTTCTCCTTTGTATTTTTTGAATCTGGATGCTTTTTATGATTCATATCTCTTACATCTACTCCTACTGATAATGAGAACAGAACAGAGCAGCACAAAAAAACACCTGTGTTTGCAATGTTTGTGACAAAACAGTTTGTATATTTTACATTTCAGGTATTCCTCAATATCAATTTTTTAAATATTATTCATAAAAATGTTATTTATCTCTTTACTTTTTTCAGAGAGAAAGTTCCATAAGAGGGTCAAAAACATCCCCGTGCATTTTTCTATGGAACCCTACAGTGAACCACTCTGTCATTATTGTCACCAGTCGCATTAGTCAGCACAGAGGAACAGCATTATACAGAACCAGGCAAATGTTAGGACACAAAACATTAATAGAATTGTATTGTGAGGAAATATTGATTGATTCCTTAAAGCAGCCACTGTTTGCTTTGATGACAGCTTTCCACACTATCCACAGAGTCTTAGCCGGCTTCATGAGGTGGAATATTTTATAATAGTCTTCCTGAGCACTTGTTGGTCTGCAGTCCAACTCATCCTAAACTATCTAAGGTGGATTTATTTCGGGTCATTTTAGATGGAGGATTAGGTGAAACATTTCTTTGCTTAAACATTCTCCAAGTGAAAATTGAGTCGTGACTCGATAATCTGACCCTTAACAATCTGAAAACCTTGCTATCCGACAGGTTTTTAGGAAAAACGAACAGAACCCATAAAAATCCATGAATCTCTGAATCTGAATCTGAATCTGAATCTGAAAAACAGCCTTAACATAACGACAGCCTTGGATTCCGACTCCAACTTGACATTTTATGTCACAAATAAGGATAACGGCGTATGATCTGACTTACCAATCCGACAGATTGGCTACGTTCACACTGCAGGACTTAATGCTCAATTTGGATTTTTTTGTGAAATCCGATTTTTTGCGAGTTCGTTCACATTTCCAGTTCAATGCGACTTGAATGTGATCTGCTGTGTGAACTTCATACGACCCAAAAGTGTCCTGCATCCGCAGAAAAGGACGCAATGACGTCACACACGGAAGTAAACATGGATGATAATGGTGGAGTGTATCTGACACTCCCCCGCCCCCTCTGCCGATGGTGGAAACAGAACTGTGACCACTGTCCTGAACTGGCATCAGCAGCCAAGTACTGCCTGTGTGTCCCCCCCAACCGCGCCGAATATGCGGATATTCATCATTAATTGGGCCTGAATATCCAGAGACCAGAAAGTGCTATTCGGACCAGCCCCAGTTTGTCGTGTATCAATGACATGCAGGTCGGATAAGTGCAACCAGGCTGTTCAGACAGAAGACACAAGGCAAAAGATCCGATACCTATCGGATTTCGGCCCACTTACCTTTTAATGTCAACTGACGGGCCGTGCACAAGCGCAATTAGGCGTAAAGTCCAGCAATGTGTAGCGTAGTGTTCTAACAATACACGAGTTATTATAACAACTATAAACAATGAATATTAACAACAAATGACCCTTCAAGCATCAAGCCCTCCTTGTCTATCGACCTTGACAATCCGACAGCCTTACTGACATAAAAAAGGTTTTACATTTAGTGTCAGACGACT
>NW_007578691.1:122527-124821 GCF_000690725.1 Stegastes partitus
TGTACTTTGTAAACTTGGGAAAAACTTCAGATCTCCCATCACATTTAAACCAAACCACTTCCAGTTTTAAAGAAATCAACCACACAGTTGGTAGAGATGAGGGTTTGTCTGCACCCAAAGGGCTGCACTGCTAATTACCACTGTGCAGTGGACTTCTACATCACAATCATTGCTTCTCCCTGTACAATTAGATAACCCATGTATTCATCTTTTCTTGGTAGAAGTAATTTAAGTGGTTGTTAGATGGTGCTGGGATCTGTCTTCCTGGATTTGTTCTGCCTGAAGGTTTCACCATTTGCAGATGATGTAGTTGGTAGATATGACTAAAAAAGTAGAAGTAAAATAATGAGTTTTCTTCAGACAAGAGAAAAATATTAACCACAACATGAGTATGTTTTAGAGATTTTTAGCTTCTTTCTTTCTATTTCTTGTAATAACAGGTCAGTATGTGCTATTGGCACAATTTTTTGTTGTTTTTTAGGATTTACCATTTGGTTATTCTTACTATTTTAATACTGGTGGAAAGCAACAGTACAGAAGGACTGTAGATCTTTTATAGTTATGGCTTTCTCATTAGCATCCATCCATCCATTATCTATACANAGTCCGTATGTTGTTGTTTTTCAATGCTGATGCACATCATGAGCCAAACAAGCAGTCAGCACCATGGCTGAGTGTTTCTGATTTTAAACTGCAGTTTTTCAAACAGATGCAGACTTCCACATTTTCATATGTAAAAAACCTCAGGAACCAATCCTGACAGCTTTCAGGGAGGGACTTTCTGTATCAGGGGTGTCCAATCCTGGTCCTCGAGAGCCACAATCCTGCATGTTTTAGATGTTTCCCTCTTCTAACACACCTGATTCAAATGATGAGCTCATCATCAAGCTCTGCAGAAGCCTGATAACCATCCTGATCATTTGAATCAGGTGTGTTGGAAGCAGGAAACATCTAAAACATGCAGGACTGTGGCTCTCGAGGACCAGGATTGGAGACCCTTGTTCTGTATCATCATTCTTCTTTAGAATCGGTTTCCGGCTCTAATTACTCCAATATTACATCCTGCCATTGTTTAGTGTAAATTAGTTTTACAGAGTTTGAGCAGAGTTGAAGTTGAGCTGGTGTGCTCCAGCTGCAGCAGATGAGGAGAGTGAGTGGAGAGCGAGGCAGGGACTCTAGTTACATTTAAGCCATGAAAGGGGTTATTTTTAATGGAGGAAACTATAAAAATATATAAATATATAACTCTAATATAAGTGACTAAGGAATTTTTAGTGGTTTTTGCAAAACCTGAAATGATGGTTTTTACTCTCGGCCTCTTGAAAGTTAGAGCTACTAAAAGTAACAATAAAAATCTCTAGAATTATGATATCAGTTCCTCTCATGGCTTTTGCAGGGCATTGTAGCTGTGATGCATGTATTTAATTCATATTAAAAAAATGAAACGCTGTGATTACATTTCTCAATTACGGTAAGAAAATGACTTATAAGGCTAACTTATAATTAATTACATTATGAAAAAAGATGTTCTAATTACAAGGAAAGATCTCATGATTAAGACCTTCAGAGCTCTTAATCATGATAAATTATTATGAGATTATGTGCAATAGACTATTGGGCCGGGAATGCTTTAAAACTCGCCTCAGAGTCAGTAGGTTTTTAAGATTTCCTCGATGTTAACCTGGTGATAGTTGTGATGCGGTGGTCCAGACCAAAAGAAACTGTTAATAATTCAACACCATACATGATTTTTTTGGGACGTAAACAAATATTAAGAGGCTCTATTTGTTGGCTGCAGCATAACTCACTCTATCCACGGCAATATGATGCTTCCTGCTGCTTGTAAAAGTTTACATATGGTCACATAACTTTTAACATGATGTTTACCAAATAAATACACCCATTGATTTTCTGTTCAGTGTTTGCCGCAGTACACGAGGTAGCACAATGGTTCTGTTTAACCAGTACAGGAATGAGGCAACATCTTTTGTTTTTTTTCTTTTGTGCAATGAGCTTCTGTACTGAGGATTTTATTTGTCAGCATTTCAAAAGGAGTGATTGTTGTCTGCTGAGAAATAGTTACACATTTAATCAAATAGATGAGGAAAGCAGACAGTAGGGGTTTAAATATGAGCAGCAAAACAAAGCCAGCAGGTTCACTCAGAGTTTTTGTTACCATAGGTATTTCATGGTCTCATTTGTTTCATTTGTTTGAAGGAAAACAAATGTATTCAATAAGGAAGCAGCTTCATTTCAAAGCACAATTTTATCTAAAGGAAAAAATAGAAAAATAA
>NW_007578691.1:126422-178586 GCF_000690725.1 Stegastes partitus
CATTTGCATCCTTACATATTAATATATTGTTTTATGCATTAACTTTAGATTTACTATCTCAAAGCAGCTGTGTGGTCTGTGATAGTTTCCTGCATTACCAACATAAAATAAAAACACAAAAGGTATGTTGTAATTTTGACTTAATATTAATTTTTAACAAAAATGAAAGGTTATGGGGGTTATCAATCGTGGGGAAAAACTAATTTTCGAGTTCATATTCATTACATTAAATCAGGTAGCACCACTGCATCGTCCTCTCATGTAAATCAGTAAATAATTACCACCTTAACCTTTCCTCATTATTACGAGACGCTAAATAATTAGCAGATAAGGGCTCTGTTCGTCTCACCTGCGTGTTATAATCAGTGTATGTCTAAATGTCCCTAATGTTCCTTAGAGATATAAATGAGAAGCCGAGGGACGCTAGGTGACGAGTGAAGTCGGTTATGAGATGGGCTGCAGACACAGACATGTGAATCTGCAGAATGAATAGCCGAGTGGAGTGAGTGGGTGATGTGACTCGCAGTGTGATAAAGAAGAGATCCTACAGGCCTCTTCAGTTTCCACCACAAGCCTGGAGTACCTTACTCAGTCACCGGCCTCAACACACACACATGGGCTCCTCCAGCCTCTTAGTAGTCTTACATCTGGATCACCCCTGCACCATAAATTATGAAGTAATGCAGCCTAAAAGGGCATTAATTAGAATGCTTCAGAGGTTGCCTTGGAATCATCAGGTTTTAAAGATTTCTTTAGTAGCAAAGTAATTCACTGAGAGAGTACATTCAGTGGAACACGGCAGAAAGGAACATTTACTAGCTAATTGGGCCTGCTAAATTTTTCAAATGTAAACAAACACAGGCTGAAGTTGCTGCCCACAGTGTAAATCCCTGTTTGCTGTTGCTGAGGCACGAACTGAAACACCAGAATTTGCATGAGGATCCTGTAACATTAGGGCTGCAAGGTGGGCGGTGGTTAGCATCGCTGCCTCGCAGCAAGAGGGTCGCCAGGTCGCGTCCCGGTGAGGACGCCTGGGATCTTTCTGTGTGGAGTTTGCAGCGTGGGCTTCCTTCCGGCTTCCTCCCACTCAGTCCAAAAATATGTTGAGGTTAATTGGTGATTCTAAATTGTCTGTAGGTGTGAATGTGAGTGTGCTTGGTTGTCTGTCTCTAAGTGTAGCCCTAAGCTGGGATAGACTCCAGCCCCCCGCGACCCTCGTGAGGATTAAGCGGTGCATAAATAATGGATGGATGGATCCTGTAAGATTTCTGCGGTGTCAAAGTAATTTGGTGTTAGAATAATTCTGATACTTGTCAATTCATCTATTCGTGCACAACAAAAAGGTCACCTCTCAAGTAGCAAAGATCGATAATCACCTTAACAATATCTCAAAACTTCAAGACTTGGATCTTGAAATCTTGTAATTACTAGACAGTAAGTGGTAATTACAATAGAAAGGATTTTCTGTCTCCTCATGTAGTGCTATCATCAGGGAAAATGTTTAATTTGTCCACGAGTCTAGCTTAAAACCAAAACAATGTTGAACTTATGACATTCCCGTCAGTTTCACTTTGTATTCAGGGCTGAGCTAATTTTAGCGTGTGTGTTTAGCATTGTAAACAGTATACCTGTGTGACACGATGTTAGGATTACGCCCAAAGACCAGTTATAATTAAGTACTGGCCACATGAGGAAATACAGTTGCTGATTTGCTTTAAATGAAGCCCATAAGCTAGTAGGACATGTTTATCATTTTATTCCTCATTGAGGGTTTGTTGCAGTTAATGTTGATAACAGATGGACAGGATGGAAAATTTATATAAATCTTTTTTATTTAAAAAAACAAAAACAAAGTTTTAAAAAAATGAAAATAGAATAACAGCTGATTAAAAAACAAAAAAATCATAAACATCTCCCTGAAATCAAATAAATATGATCAATTACAACCAGTTCATATTTCATGATTACAGCTTGGACCTTTTTTTTTTAATCCTTTGACATATTTCAAATAATTGGCTTGTGGAATGGTTTGCATAACTGATTTACTTTCAGTTCATTCAATGATTTGGCAAATTTGTCAGTCATCTGTCAATACTGCTCCATTTTATATTAATCCACAATATTTAACTATTTCTTTTCTTTTTTTTTTTAAGGGATAAAAGTTGAAGAGGACACCTCAGACTGCTGAACCACCAACTCTGTATGTTTTTTGAATTTTAATGATTTAACCTGCTCAATGAACTAAAGGTAAACTTGTGTAACCTTGTGCAATGCATGGTCAATTTCCAAAGGCGTCAGTAATGAGTTAGCTGAACAATCTAGAGTACAACACCCCTCTGTAACCAGAAGATGAACTCTGTATATTGTAAACATGAAACACAAGCGCATGTTCATGCACAGACACTGTGTTAGTGGAAATGCACAGTCAGTCCAATTAATAAAAATGGAAACACACTGCAATATAAACATTGTGGAGGTGTGTTACAGCAGCAGAGTGGATAGAATTAGCTCTTCCTCTCTTCCCAGTGGAATAAACACCCCCACCTTAAATCCTTTGTAAGGCCCTGCTAATCCATAATCCTACTGGCCCCTTTAGTCCCTGTGCAAGGCCTGTCCAACAACGCACAAGTCCGGGTGTGACGCAGAGCGTGATGAAGCTCTGAGGTCCGATTGGCTTCCCCATAATTCTTGGTCTCTGGTTGGTTCATCATCTAGCCTAGAAGAATAAATGGAGGATGTTGTCATTAGCAATTACTAAAGTGGGGCAGGTAGGTTTGAGTCAATTGTAAACAGAAGTTTAGAGTTTGCAGTTTAGACTGTGAACACATCACGAGACCACATCTTGTAGGTGCAAAAACAAACAAACAAAAAAACATACTTAATCTTAGAAATAAACCCTTCACTTGAGAATCAGATTTTAAAACAGCAATAGCAGGGGTGCAGAGATTAATTTGCTCCATACCTTAAGATACTACTGTATCTGATAATTCCAAGCTGATGTCTTTCAAATAGAAAACAGGTTCATTCATTGAATGATGATGAATGTCATATCAGTTAGACACAGTAGACTGATAATCATGTTAGTGTATTATATTTTGGCTTTCAAATCGACATTTTCTGTTCACCATCGCAGCAGAAACACAAACTGTATTTGTGTCAGCCAGTGTTGAACGGAGCAAGAAGCCTCACTGTGACATATTGATGACAACACTTTGTTACTATCTGGACGTTTTGTAACAGCTTGCTTGTGCCTTGGACCTGGAATGTACGTTAATTCTTAGACTGAAGTCCAAACTTTGAGGGACCAATGCTGCCTTTCTGTAACTTTTGGATATTTACTGCCACTTATAAACTCACTAACCTATGTATTCAGTTTTATCTCCTTTGTACCTACTACTGTTTTCCTGGTTCTTTCCGTGAGGACAAAATGTGAGTCTGTACAATACTAACAAGTCCCATTTTTCATTTAAACTTAGTACCAACTTACCCAGGAGACATTAGAAACATTTCCACAATATTATATGAAATTAAGCTGCCTATGAAAGGAAACAGTCAGTGCATGTTTCAGGATTAAGATTATGTAACATTAGGAAATGATAAAACTTACCCCTGTGAACATATTGATGGCTCACTCCCACAAGTCTCAGCCACTGAGATGCCTTGTGACCGTGGTGGTAGACATAGACTTGGCCTTCGGTCTGATTGGCTGCGCCGGACAAAGGGTCTTGGCCCTTGGACAGATACAGGAAACCTTCCACGGCCCCCCCAAGTACGAGAGAGAAAAGCGACTCTGGAGGAGGTCCATGCTTGATGAGGCTGGGAAACTGAACAAGGCTGGGCCTCAAACATGGACGGAGATGCAGGGCAGAAGACTGAACGAGCATTACTGATCATACGAGTACTAGATACATCTTCTGTACTGTTCTCCCTTGACCACCGTTGTAGTTTTGGAGAGGCTGGTGGAGACGGTGCTTTGAAAGGGTACGAGGTGGTTGGGTTTGAATTTAAAATGTTCTGCTTTGGAACAGGTGGGCTGGGGAGTCTCCTTTGAACAGCTGGTGGTGTTGGAAGCCTCCTGTTAACAGGGGGGCTAGTAGAAGACGGTGGAGTAGGTGGCTTTTTGAAACTGTGGGGACTGGGAAGTCTTCGATGTAAGTTGTTTGGTGTTGAAGGTGTGGAAGGTAACATTCGCCCTCTAGACACAGGTGGGGTGGCAGATGGTTGGCTGGTGACTGCTGTGGAAGGAGGCACTGTATACACTGTATTGGTAGGCCCAGGCACTGAAAGGTTGACACCATCTTGCATGTCAGTTGATTCTCCTTGATTGACAGATGTTGCCATGTGACTTGTTGATGATCGCTCTAACTGAGAGCCTGAAGAGTTTCTTAGGTTTCCAGGTTGTTGGCATAAGGCATTCTTTTCAATTATTGGGTCTGTCTCTGTCTTAACATCTGGTCGGCTGACCTTTGATAGATCAGATGTATCTTGTTGGTCCACTCTAGCAAAGGAAACAACCTTAGAAGCCTGTGGCAATCCCCCTTTGCTTGGCAACACTGTCACTGACTGAACTGAGGCCCTCAAACGTTGTGATATTGCAGCCCTTTTTAATACAGGAGACCTTCCTTTTGTAGCCCCATCTACTGTTGAACCAGTTGAAACACTCTGGGCACTTTCAAAAGAATTGTCCATTAACACTTCCGGTGGAGGTGGAGGAAGACTGTCCAGATCAAAATACTCTGTTTTCTCCGATGAAATGGATTCGGGCCTGCAGCTGGTTAACCCTGCACTAAGCACAGCCTCTACATTTCCTAAACCAGGTAAAACTGGAACACCACACTTTCGTACACCTTTGAGAGGTCCCAAAACTTTAGGACCGTCAAGCTCCTCTATTCCTTGGCTGAAGGTATCAATCAGTTTTTTGACAGAATTCCTTCCCCTGTAGAGGCCAGAAGATGGTCGGGGTGATGCAGGAGGGCTAGGTGGTGGGGTAGCTTTAATAAGATCATTGGATGCTTTCTTGTCTTTTAGTTTTTCTTCTTCCGCATCACTCGTCATCTGCTGTTTTTCACTGTTGCACTTTGTCAGGCCTGCTTTGTCTTTCAGTGCTTGGGGATTGCTGTCCTTACCTAATGAGGGATGCTTGCGAATTCTTGCTGGAGATTGTGCTGGAGAGGGTCCTTGATTTTGTTTAAACTGAGCAGTTCTCGTGTTTCCTCCAACTTTGTTTTTACCCATCTTCTGCAACCTCTGGTTTAAATCCTTCTGTGTCCTTTCTAGTTCAAGCAAAGTAGGATCTTCCCCTTTGCTCCGCAAGGATTCAGCTGACCGGGAACGTTGCTCTCTTGTCACTGGGGTCTTTTTCACCACTGCCTTCCGAACAGGTGCTGCTGTTTGAGGCCTTCTTGGAGATTGTACCGCTCCATCCGTCCAGTCTCGTCTATTAGTTTTTGGGCTGCCTGCTACTTTTGTTTTGGCACTAGAGTTTTGTGAGGGAACAAACTGTATCCTACCACTAATAGCATTTTTTAGTTTAAGAGTCATTTCCGCATTTTGAGGAGTCTCTATGCGCTTTGAGGGTTGGCGGCGTGGATGTTGTTGTTGACGGTCTACAGGTGAAGAATTTGATCGCTTTCTGAATGCTACTTGCACAGCTCCCACACCTCTGTCTGTCTCCTCCTCATCATCATCATCATCCTCCCCATCATCTAAGGAGACTGATCCAAGCAATGAATCTCTTTGGTCATTAGCCATGATGGTACACGTAGAACCCAGTGAGTTTAGTGAGGTGAGGGAAACACTTGGACTTATTTGACTCAAAAGCTTTTGCCTTGAGCCTCCCCGTCTAATGTTCATGGAAGTGTATCCCATAGGACTGACAGGAGTAGTTCTGTTTGTCCCAGTAGACTCACAACTTTCTCGTCTATGGCGTCTCTCAGATCCAGCAAGGGATTCACTCTCAGCTCCAATTCCACTGTCCTCACTAAAGAGGGCAGAATCCTCTGGCCCAGGCTTGCGCAAAGAGGCCATTTCAATGCGAGCTAGGAGTCGCATTAACCTAGTCTCTACTGCACGTTTGACTTTCAGTTTCTCCTCTAAAAGCTCTGAGACTGAGGCAAAGTACTCCACTGCCTCCTCCAGAGCAGAGTCCCCAATTCCACCAACAGTCTGGCTCACATTTCGCATTCTCTGTGTGGTGTACTGAAGCAGCTGCTGTAACAAATCCGGTGGGGGCTCAATATTAGCAGAGCCAGACTTCAGAGGCGCAGAGGATGAGAGGTTTTTCATTTGGCTTGGCCAGGCAAGATGCTCTCCATTTTCTTTTAAAACTTTTTCTCCTTCATCTGCCATCTCTTCAAGTCCCTGAATTATTCCCTCGTAGCGTAGAGCCATAAAGGCAACCATAGGCTGCACAGACACCTGAGTTTGAGTTGCTTGTTCCAAAAGTCCAAGTAGAACATCATATTTGTTTATACTAGGGTTCAAAAAGGCATAAGCAGCTTGGTGAGCATTTACCAGAGGCTCCGGAAAGTCCACTTTCTGCTCTGAAGATAGTTTGTCTTTGTCCTTGTCTTTCTTTTTAGGACCTTTTGTACCTTTTGTATTTTTCTTTGGTTTTCTGATGGACTTTTTCTCTGCTACATCTTGCTTGTCAACGTTTTTCTCTTTCCTCTGTGACACTGTGACGCTGTCCGTTCCTTGATTCCCTAATTTATCCATGTTCACTGCTTCCATGTTCAATTGCTCAGTCACGGATCTCTTTTTTTGTGGTGTCATGTTTGCCTCTTTCTGAAATACCTGGGTTTGACCAGCTGCCTTTTTCTCCTTTGTATCCCCATCTGTTGATCCAGGCGAGCTATGATTCTCTCCAACTTCAAATTGAGAATCTCTGGGGCTTTCTAGAGGTGCAGGGGGTAGCATTCTCCCCTTCCTCATGGCACCCAGAGTGCCAAAATTGTTACCTTTGGATGGTGAGCAGCCCATTTCTGATGTCTTCGAATACAAGCTGATTTTTATGCGTTCTTGAAGACACCGACACAGCAGTGAAAGATGTAAAAAAAAAAAAAAAAAACCAAGGTCCTTAGCCACCTGCTGTGTCCGTCATTTTCAGATGGCTGAGTTCGTTGAGTCTGATAAGATTCCTCTCCACAATGCGGCTGCCAAAACAAAACTCTGATAAATCCATTTTACAAATTGCTTCCGTCTGTCACAGATAGCCAAAATAAATCCATAGGTTGGTGGTCATGTTTATCAAAAACTCCTTGTAGCGTGCTCTGAAACACATCCTTCTGTATCTTACAAAGGACAAGCAGCTGAGAGGATTAGTGGGGCTTTCAGTGAACTCCTCAGCCTGAACATATGCCACGTTAAAGCAAATAAAACTCACCTACTTGTAAGACCATAAGCTCATTTGGGTAATGAGAGCTGCTGGCCTCAGGTGGATTTTTATAGCCTGCAAAACAATATCTCCCTATTTAGACCCTGGACAGAAGAGAAGAAAAAAAAAGAAGAAGAAAAAATCTGCACATTAAGATAAAAGTGCTTCATTTTCAGTTGCATTAGAAAACACCATCATAGGTTCTGTTGTTTTAGCAGTTTAATGCAGTTTATATGAATATTACATTTGTTAATGGATACCACTGTAATGCTAAAATTAACCATTTTATCGAAAAAGCCTAAATTAGTAACTCACTAAGGTATTTTTGGCAATTCACGGATCTTCTTTTAACTTCTATATGTAGCATCAGTTCACTGGAACAGTGAGGTAATCTTTAATGTAACCTGAAATACCTTTGCCTCTCGTTACCTCTGGTACACACTGGGATTAAAAAAAGGTAGAGATTAGTGTAGTAGTCTTTCCTTTTATGTCTTTATCTTTAATTATGTCATTAAAATAAAATAATATAGTTGAATCAAATTGTGAAAAAAATCTAAAATAAAAGAGACAAGAGAAATTTATTTAATTATAAGCTAAGCACTATATAGTGTAGATGGCAGAAATGCATATTTAATGCACTTCAGTATAGACCAGAAGAAGGTGGGCAGATAATAACAGCATCCTGTTGAGGAGAGATGCCTTTTGTGTCTAGTCACACTGAATACATTACATAATTATTTGTTTTTATTATGTTCAATTATTTGTTTTCTTTCATTTGTATATATTGCTCATATTTCTTTTTTTTTGTTTATTTCATTTGTTTAAAAAAATAGTGTATTTAAATATATACTATCATCTGTATAAAACCGTCATTGTTAAGAGAGCTTTATATATACTATATAAACAGTACGAGGTTTGAAAGTATCATTTGTACCTGCGACAGTCCCTGAAGAAGATTGTACTGATGATATTATGCACAGTACACTGATATTATGCACTGATATTATGCACACTAATTAATAAATCAATTTGTAGTCTGTGTGCAAAAAAAAAAGCAGACTTGACCTTTTAGGATTCAGCAACAAGTGGACCTAAACACAGCACACAGTTTCAGAAGAAGCTTTAAAAGGTTTATACTACAAAAATTTAAGTTTAAAATTGTGAAGAATGGCTGACTGAGGGCAAGGAGGTAGAGAGGACTGAAGTGGATAAGAAAAGGGGGGGATCCAGTGGATGAACTGGCGGAGGATGGAAGCTCGGAGCAGTGGTCAAGAGTAAGCAGGCAGGCTGGAGTTCGGAGGTGAGTGTAATCAGAGGAGAGGCTGAGCAGGCGAGCATGGCTGATGATGTGAATGGGCAGGCAGATGGCTGGGTAGAGCTGAGCATGCAGGCTGGCAGGCGAGGTTGAGTCTGAGGGACAGGCTGAACCGATGTTAGTCAGAGCAAACACAAGGAACTCAACGTAAAACTAGAATTAAACGTCTGAGAGCATTAGCTGCCACAGTGGGTGACTGGAAGGGAAAGCTGGGACAGATACACTGCTGGAGCTGATGATCTACTGACACACAGATGTGCCAGCTGCAGGTCACTCAGGCGCAGGAAGGAGTGGCCATGCCCACAAAAAACAGGTAGAAAAGCTCGATATAAGTGCAGACATGTAAACACGCAAAGTGGCAGGCACAGAAACAACCCCCTTATCAGGCGTTTCAGCTTCTTTGTATCCACCGTACTCCCAAGGAAGCATCATCAGGACACATGTTGGCTGTTGCGTTGCTCTTTGTTGTGTTGTCCCAAATTCTACTTTGTTGATGGCTACTGTTATGTTTAACATTTGGTGATTGCCATCTTGATCTTTTGGTGTGAGTAAGAGGAGGCTCTGATTGAAGATTCGAGGACACCACACAAAGAGTTACTATAGCAACCTGCCAATCACAAGATAGCCATGCCCTAAAGCGCACCCTGCTTGATTTCATTGTAAATGGGACCATCATTTACAAAATAAACATCATGCTGTATTTAAAAGATCTTGAGACTTAGCAATTTAGCCGATAAGGCATTTCAGTGGTAGCAGATCAGGTCATTTTCTTTAAGCCTTTTACACGGTTGGACTTTATTTTGCAACCAGAGGAGTCGCCCCCTGCTGGCTGTTAGAAATAATGCAGGTTTAAACCACTTCCATGGCTTCACTTTTCAGACCCAGAAGCTACATCCATGTATTATATATTCACTATGGTTACATCTAAGCAATGTCAAAGCATCAAGGGACTATAAGCATTTTTTTAAAAAATCAACTTGATGAGCTTTTAAGTCCAAGAGATGGATCTTTAAAAGCCTGTCAGAGAGTATACAGTGTTAATACTTTTATCATTGTTTCTATTCTGTGCTAGTTTTATCGTTATTTAAATATGTGCTTAGCTATCCTGACACTTTCACTCCAGCTGCAGACAGAGAGGTGATGGTGGTTCACCTTTCACAGGAGAAGAAGAAGAGAGGCGCGACTTGTGTGCGCGCCCCCGCGTCATCGTGCACAGGTTGGCGCAGAAGCTGAAGCGCGTTCCACAACCGCCCGCGCGCTGTCACCTTCCACCCCGTCTGGTCAGTGTCTTGAATCCACCGCTTTACTCTCAATTTAGTCTTTTTAAACTTGTTAAGTGTTAGCTGTAGCTCCCTGTTTCACGAGCGTTATTTATTTAAAATGTCCCAGTGAGTGTCAGATGCTAACTTTGGTCAAAGTGAAGTCTGCGTGTTTGGTTGGTTTTCTTAGCTAGCTGCTCAACTCTGCGCCGCTTAAATTAAACCAAAGGTAGATTTGTCGAGTTGTGAACTTGGACTCCGGTTGCTGTCATTTAAGATAACGTTTAGGTAACAAGTAATTTTTAAACGTCTTTACCAAGTGAACTGAACCAGAGCTTGCGCGGAAAACCTCTCCATGGAGTATTGGTTAAGTTAGCTACAAAGAGCTACCGTTTAGCTAGCTAGCTGTGTAGCGGCTAGCTTAGCTGCGAAGATGCTGAAAAATCAGAGAACTGGTTAAAATTGACCTATGTTAATAAATGTTTGTATGTGATAAACAAGCAAAATTATGCTTTGAGTTTGCAGCTAAGCTATTTAACATCACTGACTTATTTTCACGATTTAACCAGCTTTGTAAATCAGGGTTTTATTTACTCGTGAGTAATACATTTTGATCAAGTGGTCAGAAATTAGAGGAGAATGCATAGATTTCTGTCACATAGGGTAAAACCAGTTGATTGTCTCTACTGTGTGTGGACAGCTCATGCCAGGAATCAGGGAAAACCACGGAAACACAGCTAAAGGTGAAGCAATATGATCATACAAGCTTTGCTCATAATGAACTAAAAACTATTCTTAAAACAAGGTTTTACCACATGTCTGTAAGACAGGGGCGACACAATTGAGGATGGTAGAACTAGTAGAGGTGATAGTCTAATGACGTACACAAATTTGTGATCAGTTAAATTATGTATACTCAGATTATATTGAATCAAGTCAATTGGTCAGTTCTCACACTGTTTTTGTTTTTACAGTCAGAGCGCAGACACCCACAGATGATCCAAACAGAAGCATGATGAAGACTCCTCCCTCTGTAAGTCTCCGGGTCAAACGCAAAAATGTACACCAAATCAGAAGACATCTCTGTGTGAACAGAGCCAACGGTCAAGACACCCAGGGTTCACTGTGGAAGATCACACCAAGCCAGTGTGACGTGTATCTTCCCAAAAAGACCAAGCATCCAGCTACTGTCATCCAGCGGCAGGAAATGGCATCGTACTTCAGACTTTTTGGTGACTAGATACCCTAACTCAACAGAATGTTTTAAGTCAAACACACTTGAGTAGTCTTGTGCATTTGGCTCATGTTAATCAGCTGTGCTTGGTTACAGATGATGCCCTGATTCAAGACTTTCTGAGGATGGACTGTTGCTATATAATGACGGACAAGGTAAGACCACTGCTTTGATGAAAGCAGCAAAATTTTCTGAAGGCTTTTGATGCTTACACTGATCTGACTACATCTTTTCCCTCTAATTCATCAGTACCTCCTGGCCATGACCTTTGTGTACTTCAAAAGGGCTCGCTTCACTATTGCTGAGTACACCAGGAAGAATTTTTTCATTGCACTGTAAGCTCAAGGAGCAGCTCAAAATTCTGCCAATGTATTTCTGCTCTGTAAAGCAAATCTTCAGTGTTCCTGCTTGTACACCAGTTGATATTTTTTGGTAGACAAACTGTAACCCTGAACACATCTCATTTTGCATCTTTAGATATCTTGCCAACACCATGGAGGAGGACGAGGAGGAGAGCAAGTATGAAATTTTTCCGTGGGCTCTGGGCAAGAACTGGAGGAAACAGTTTACCCGCTTCCTCAAAGATCGAGACAAGCTGTGGGCGCGCATCGAGTACAGAGCTGCTGTCAGCAAGCGCTGCTGTGAAGAGGTACACACAAGTATAATTGCCTGAGGAGACTGATAAATGGTGTTTCTCTGGGAATTTCTTAAGGGTCTTGTTTTTGCTGCACAGTACAATTTTTATTGCTTTGGTTTAAAGCCAGGCCTTCCATCTCTGTTGTGTTTTTCTGCAGTGACATGATTTTTTCTTGTTCTTGCTGTGTTTATTTATTTCTTGGACTGAATCTCCCTGCCTCTGTCCTCTAGGTGATGGCCATTGTGTCCTCACACTTTGCGTGGCAGCGACAGCGGTCCCTTCACCACAGCGGTGCTCAGCGGCTGTACACAGATCAAGACAACATCCGTTTCCCTCGCGGGCCCTTAGCCTCCCCGCTCTCCTGTGCCCTCTGTACTCGTGGCAAGAAGTTACATCGCAGTCCAGTTTCTTCTTCTACCTCCAGAGGATCGTCTGTGCAGGCATCACACAGCGCTTATCCACAACCGTTCGTCTCTGCACTGAGTGTGGAGATCACCCCACCCAAGGCTGCAGCCTCGCTCCGGAAGGCAGCGGAGATTAAAAGCCAGCGACATTATTGCTGCTCTTGTTCTGAGGAGGTGCCTAGTAGGTATCAGGTCTGACTAGTCTGTAGAGTGTAGAGCTTTTGTTCTGAACCATTCAGTACGCAACATTTAATTTGGTATGAGAATTCTGTTCAGAGCACCCCGAGATCCAGACAGTTACTATCAGAATAATGATGTACTCATGCGCTAGGAACAGCAATTCTAGAGCATCAGTTCCACAGACAGATTTGTCTTGTATATTATTCACGGATAATTTTACGTATTAGAGGTTTTTTTGTGTGTTAGACAGCAAATAGCATTTGCACACGATGTGTTAGGGTTACTTCGATACTGCCGATGTGGCTGTGAATCACAGTGTTGTCTCTGATACACTATATCATGCAGCTCTAGTTCTCGGTACCTTCCTGCTTGACATGAACCTGCATCTCCTCTCACATCGTAAGCTTCAATCAACTGGCTGCTCGGTTTTGTCTAGTGACAGTTCTAGTAAAATGTTGGCCAACAGATAGAGAGGCAGCGTTGTGTTTTGGCAGGTTTAAAGCTGAAATACACAGGGTCACGATGGGGTTTCTTTTCCTGGACTATATTTTAGCTGGAGTGTGGGACTAGCATATAAATAAACGTCTTGCATTCAAGCATTTGGAAAACAGGTTCACACAGGGCTGATTGAGACCATCAGTGCCGGGTCAGTCCTTCTGTATTTCACTGTGTACCACAGTTTTAAATCTGGTTTGTGTGCCAATATTCCGGCGCTGGCTAGCGGATAGGGATGTGTTTTATACCAACCAGCAGTGATTGCTTTGCCAGAGCTGAAGAGGAGAGCAGCTGTAGGAGTGGAGATGGGGCAGGCTATAGCAGCTAGGAGGAAGTGGAATCTGTAGTGGACGTTGAAGAAAAGTTTGTGATGCTCCAGATAAGAAACTTGATGTTCAGAGGAAGGATTACAGAGAATTTTTTTTTTTAATTAAAAATGTATCGACAGTGAGGCATTTATCATGTAAACATGTCAACAATTGTTGTGCAATTACTCTCACTGCCAGAAGGTGGAGACAAATGCTCTGGATTGAAGATTTAGGAATTCCAGCTGGTTTGTGTTCACTATAAGGGTTGTATTAAGCAGATCAATATAATACATAATTTGCCCAGGGGTGCTAGGCTTTTGCATACAGGTGTAGGTTCGATACACCATGTTATGTCCTTTACAGAGACATGGGAACCTGACATTCAGAAGCTCGTAATGACCCACACTTGAACATAAGTACTGTTTTAGAAGGAGTGTCTAAAAAAATAAGAGAAAAGAGACCCTCGACAAGGAAGAGTGGCTCATTTCTAGCTCATACCTCAGATAGAGGTGATTTAGCTGGATTACAGCTCGGAGGGTGTCACAGAATACAAGGTTGTGTTATCTCCCACTGACTTACGACATTATGAGAAAAAGGCTGAATATGAAATCCAAGAATAGAAATCAGTTCAAGCGTGTTTTTAAAAGTTGCCTTGTTAATGTCTGCTTACGGAGACCTTCATCTGCAGTAATGGTATACTTTATTCATATTTATTTTGCAGTCACACGTGACAGACTGACAGGACAGATTTAGGGTTGCTTGCTAGTACTAAGCTATAATTCTTTGTTCTTCTTTATTAGGGGATGATGCTTCCTGCGAGTCCACATATGGCATCTTCATGGACTGGATCAACGAGGAGTAGAGCATCACGCCACCTCAGCACTTTCCCCTCCATCGTCTACATACCAACAGAGCTGTTCTGTGTGTTAATGCCTTGCTGGATGTAATCGCACTTTTGGAGTAAAGGCCTGAATGTGAAAATCTCCTTCAATACAAACAAGTACACACGTCAACACAACGTATTTCAACTACGCTACTTAATTCAGTACATGCTCTTCTAATGGAGACGTGAAATAAGACTGATTACTGTCTAGAAGTTGTCTCTTTATGTGATTGTGCCAAGAGACTGTTACTGTAATTATTAGTTGATGAATTCTATTTATTTATTTATTTATTTAATGCATTTTGTGACACCTTGTTTTCCCGCCGATGTTCAAAGGATTTGTCAGTAAATAAGTTTATCTTTGGATCCATGTCCTCAAACAGTCTGTTGCATTCAGGAGATCACCTGGTTGTGTTTTTTTTGTTTTGTTGCCAACGTGCCTGTTTGATGATCCACCGCTGCCTCAGGAGTTTAGAATACAGGCTTGATCTTGAAAGTGTCTCCTTCATCCTGCTTTAATGCCTTTAACTTTGCTTAATGAGCTTTGTTTTGAAGAAGCGTTGCTCGTTACACACAGGTAATGACGTTATGTGTTCACGTTACCGTTGCAGCATCTCTTGTGACCTACAGAGTCCATGTCACTGAATCTGAAATACGTGACTGTCTGGAATTTCTGACTTTACATTTACAAGATTAAAATCTGTTTAAAAACACACCAAAATGCAAGTTTTGATCTCAATTATTTTATGATATTTTAAATTATTTCCACGTAAACCAGTAACATTCATTTCTGTCCAGGGTTCTTCACAGCTAAACGCATAACTTCCTCATTTTCACCAGGAATGCTGAAAAAAAAGCAAACGGACACAATGAGCATTTCCTTGTAATGTCATACAGAAACCGGCACTAGAAGTGTGGTGACCTCTGACCTGTGTGACTCATCTGTTCAGGATGAGGTCTGGCGATGTAAGGAACGCTCCCAAACGCTGGGTCGGGGTCTTCCTCTGTGCTTGACTCCTCTGAAAGGATCAAAATGTAAGCGAGGGTGCTCAAAAACAATCAGTGTTCACAGCAATGTGTAGTTGTTCACCTTTGTCGGGCTCATCTGATGTGTCATCTTCCTGCCTCAGGTCTTCACCCAGGAATGGAGCGTTCCTGGTGCAGTAGCTGCCGTCTTTCTTCAGGGCGGGGACCACCAGCCAGTCCCGGGACGGAAACTCCATGATCTGTTCGCACAGCAGAGGGAGCGACGAACACCGAAGACTCTCCAGCAGGTCGATGACCTGTGTGACACTGTTGCAGAGGAAGAGTCAGACAGCAGGTCCTGCATGTATAACACAATCTAAATTAAAGTTGACGATAATGGCTCCAGTTTTTCTATGACGATTTTGAGTAAACATTCAAGTTACAGCGTGGCACACCGCCTTGGTGAGTTCTCTAATGTGATGGTAAACTGTCAGGAGGAAAACCTTATGAGGGTCAGGAAAGTTTGTACTCGTCATGCTGAATTCTGCATTGGTGATGAAAACTAATGTAGTGTTTTCATGCTGCCTTGTGCAAACAGATGTTTTTTTTTTTTTGTCATGTGGGAACAAAGGCTGTAGTATGAGCATGTCAGCACGGCCAGGACACTAAATATGAAGTCTGCTGTTTTTTTAATTTTGTTTGTTTCTGCTTAGATTACATCATTATGTATTAAAGATAATCTGAATGTCCCTCTTAGGCCACTATCTAAACATGTCTAACCCAACCCTGTAAAGCCGAAATGTAGGAAGGAAAAGGGGCCAAAATATGTTTCACCGCTTAGATGTTGATGAAGGAGGCCTCTGTTGCAGCAATGACTAGATTTTTTTTGGTTATTTTTGTTGATAGTTGCAATGTTGGACATCGTATATTTAAACAGGACAATTAAGGGTTCATTTGCAAGGTTGATTACTTATGTAGCCTCATCACACTATATACATCCCACATTATATTCTCAAAAAAGTTGTGAATAAAAGAACTGGTTAAATTGTATTTAAAAAATGTACTGAATCACATCTGCTTCCAAGTGTTCAGGCCTTAGTTTGAAGCAGGGTTGTGTGACTTCATGAACCAACAGCCGGACCTATACACACATCTATGATCCAAATGGTATTTCTACACAACAAAAGGACCCACTGACTAAATATGTGTGGTCTCTACAAAAAAAAAACATGTACAGCTATTTTTTTTTAGGATAGCTACAATTGATGTATGTAATGATTCAACTGTTGGCCTTAGTGGGTTAAAAAGGAATTGCTGGACAGCTATTTGCTTTGTGACGACAATTGGATATCAGCTCGCCTGGCTTTATCTGAATTTAAAAAACACATACCACCATTTATAATTCTGTACCTGCCCTGGCTATCCATACTGTTGCCTGATAAATATTTTTGTTTTTGGACTACCAGTATTTCTACAACTCACTAATTATCATCTTGTATGTTTCTTTTTTTTAAAAAGGAAGTTTAAAAACAACACTTGATCTTCCACAGAGAAAGTTTTTTAGCTGGAGCAGTGATTTGCTTGAATCTGTGAGAGTCCCAGACAACCAGTGGAGACCATAACTTGTTGGAAGTTGTTCTTCAGATAAAAACTGAGATTTTCCAAGTCACTTAATGAGTTTTAGAAGCACTGACAGATGGATTTTGTTAATCTTTTCACAGCCAACCTCTCCTATTCTCGTTGTTAGTGCTAAGTAAAGTTGACGACCATACATATGAGTGGTATTTAACTTCTAGGTGTTTCTTCCACAATGTCAAACTAATGATTTTAAACACTTGGTTTGAAGGCTGACGAACAGCAGAGCTACACACTTGGCGAGGTAGACGGCACACACAGCTCCGGGGTGCAGATGTGGAAGCACGTTGTGTAAAACCAGCTGAGGGTTGACCATGTCCAGAGCAACCTGCAACACAGAGAACCCACCCGGTGAATGAGCAGAGTCCTAACACATCCGTTCATGTAATGTTGTTAGGACAGACCATATCTGCTGAACAAATGCAGAATCTTTAAACCAGGCACTGACCGCGTGAAACCCCCGACCGGCGAGGAGCGACGAGGCCGAGCCCAGGTCAGCGATGTGAAACCGGACGTTGTCGGGCCACTCCTCCCCTCGTCGCACACTCCACGACTTCCTCCAGCGCTCGTAGTTCTTCACGGCTCTCTTGTGGTGATCCTCCCTGACCTCCACGCTCAGAACGCTGCCCTTAGAGCCCACTGGGGAACAACAAAAACACGGTCAGTTACATTCCACAGTGATTTGCTGAAGTCTGCTTTCTGGATCACTTTTTGTTGCCGCGTTCCTCCGCGTCGTCCTAACAGCTTTGATTTTAAATGCAGCATTAAAATGATTTTTTTTTTATGGTGTTTAATGAAGACTAATGAGCAGCGTCAGGAAGGATTTGAGTCATTCTCTGGGGCAGGGGTTCGGATTAAAATTTGATTCACGCTGTTAACCTCCGTCTTTGCTTCATTATTAGTTCACTTCACATTAAACTGTGCATTTAATGACTAAATCTATATGCGCTGCCTATTTTGCAAATGTGAGTTCTCTAATAACGTTTCCCATTATGTCAATTTAACAGCTTATTTGACTATTTAGGGGACATTTTGGTTGCTAATTTAAACTGATTTTTTCAGAGCACTACATCGCCTCTGACTGGCGTACAATAAGGCTGGTAAATTTCTGAAAATATTGCATTTATTATTAACATGTGACTCAATTTAGTCTGTTTTTGTGGCTTACAATGAAAAAATTGTGGTTGTAATTGTAGAGAAAAAATGAGTTTGATTATAGGCTGTGAATTTGTCAAACAAACTCAAAAGTATCAACTCAGAATTAGACTGGACTCTGCTTGTTTGAATTATTTCTTTTGAGTGTTTTGCCTATCGTGATGATAATCAAAATATGGCAAATGTAGGAGAAAGTGCATGTAAATTATCACAATAATGTTCAAAACAAATGTGTAAATGCTGATTTCTTCATCAGTCTTATACACTGATCAGCCCCAATATTAAAATCACCTAACGAATTTTGTGCTGCAACAGCATTTAAGAGTGTGGTACAGGTCAAAGTAACATCCATATGAATGCCAGGATACAAGGCTTAACAGAACACTGCATTGTAACGAGATGAATATTATGGACGTCACATGTCACTGGTTTTAATGTTGTGGCTGATCAGTGTATTACAATAGCAATGTGTTTCCTTAAAATACATCACTGATAGAACTGGGTTGATTTAAACTCTGTGCTTCCATTTCCACTGAAGGGAGCTACAGTGAGGCAGTGACAGCATGATGGATCCAGACCTGCTCTGGACAGGAACAGAGACATGGCCCCTGACCCGGAGCCTGACTCCAGCACACAGTCTCCCTCCGTGACATCCATCATCATCAGCATGGTAGCTGCATCCTGAGAGAGGAGGGTCAGAACACACAGCATCTGTCAGAACCTTGAGGCACTCTGACACTGGAATTCATTTGTGCCTATGATGCACTAACACTGTATCCTACCTTCGGGTAAGAGATCGCAGCCCCTCTCCTCATTAACAGCACATAATCCTCCAGACTGGCCCGGCGTATGAAGATGGACACCCCCCTGTTCGTCTTCAGGAACCGACCTGCAGGCTGCCCGGCGATGTCATTGTGCGGTATGGTCCCCCAGCTGCTCTGCAGACGGACCCCTGGGTCCAGCTGGAACATCTTCTTGAACTCCACCCGCTTCTTTTTACGATACTCAGCGACGAGCATCTCTCCGAAGGCGAGCAAGTTCTCCCCAGGAAGAGTGGGCCTTACCTGCCCTTCATGATGATGAAGTGATGCTGCGTTTGGCTCCTCTGCTGCATCAGAGGCCTGGAGTGTCTCTGGGCTGTCCTCATTAACAGACGCCTTATGTCCACTTCCCTCTTGTGTGGAGTGTGTGACTGATGGCTGGGTGTCTGGGTCTTCATCAGGTTCATGCCTCTGCTCTCTCAGCTGCATCACCTCGGGGCTCAGGGCATCCTGGGGCAGCAGGCTGCTGATCCTCTCCAGCGGGGACAGGGGTCGCCTGCTCCTGGGCGGCAGCTCTCGTCTGGATGTCGGCTTGGTGCTCAGGTGTGAGGAATCTGAACTGTCAGCTTCATTGTTGTTACATCTCACACAAGAGGTTGAAAAAGTTCTTATCTCCCTTCTACTTTTAGTGAGTTTTACAAGTACATCCCTGTGTTTCACGTGTCTCTGACTGGATGTGCAAACTGTCACCAGTCTGTGCATAAACAGAAGTCTGGAGGGAGCATAAACAGCCATGACTTAGGGTGAGACAGAAACTACAAGTGAACGTCCTGAGATCCCATCCAGTGAATTAGAACAGCCACAGCGTGTACACCTGAGAAATAAACACCGAGAAGCAAATAAAACACTGAATGATGTTGAAATGATTTAACTTACATCACGTCGCAGTGGAAAAGCTAATCATTTTGTTTTCGCTTCTCATCAGCCCGGCCGCTGACAGAGCCGACGAGGTCACCAAGCAGAGCCGGGAATCATTGAACAAGCACATGTGAGCAACGTCATAATTAAGCGACGGGTGTAGTAGTTTAAATGAACCAGCAGAGGGCGACATCACGACTAATATGCCTAAATGAAAACTCACATAGGCGGTAACACTGTGAAAGCATGCAAAGTCACCAGTAGAAGTCCCGTCCTACACATAGGAATACACGGCCCGTTATTTGTAAGGATTATTCAATGTTAAATAAAAAAGTAAACATTTCTATGATGTTGTTAAAGGTGATTTTAAAATACAACCTGGAATGAATAAATGGGGCCTTAGGAAATAAAAATCCCCTAATATAAATAAAAATGGTTCTTTTAAAATAAATAAATAAATAAATAAATACCAGTATTAAAATGAAAACCTATTTATTTTATGAAACACACACACACACACATATATATACACACACACAACATATACAGTATAGAAATTAAACTATTAATTGCTGGTACATTTATTTCATAGGAGAATTCAAACTCAAAAGGCACCAAAGGCACCAAAACTGATTCCCTCGAAGAAATCTAATTTTAGGTTTCATGAAATATGCAAATCTATTGATCTGGGTTATATGTGACCCAAATATGAAGTTATTTTGGCATCAAATTAGGGTCACAAACGATACGAAATTGTTCTGTTAATGGCGCTTATCTACAAGGCAGCTTAATACAGTAACGTATATGATCACGATATTATTTTGGCAGCAGAAACAGATTTCCAAACGCATTTGTTCGGTTCATTGTATTTTTCTACATTTTTTTCTTATTTATTTAGAAACGATAACAAATACAATCAAAGCCATATCAAAATTATAAGACAAGATAATAATAATGATAATAATAATAATAATAATAATAATAATAATAATAATAATAATAATAATAATAATAAGTCTAATTAGACATTGTCTGTACTATACGGAGAAATAGGTTCGAGGCAGCGTTGGATGAACAAACAGAAACCCACAACAACGTAATTAAAAAGAAAAAAAAGGTTGAGGGGCTTTCTTATGATAACTTACAATAATCGAATAAATCATCATGATTTAGGGCTTTGCATCCTGTCATATACTTTAGTGACTTGTGGGAAAGTTATCTGGTATCTTGTATCTGGGCCTTGACCTTACTGTATCTGCACCTGTGTAAGTAATGCTTAGCTATTGTATTTTCCCACATGGCAGCGCAATGCCGCCACGTACAGCAGAAAAGTTCATTTGTTTTGATGACGCGTTCGCGAGCAGTACAATGCTGTAATAAAACTCAGAGCGCACACTTTACAACACAAGGGAATCCCCTACAACACAATGCAAAGATAAACAAGTTGTGCTATTATTAAGTATGAAATTAACTCGCATATCCGAGTTACGACTTCAGCAATTTTGTTGGTACAAGTTGTAAAGTGGGATATTTACAACTATGGCTGTGTTAGCATCGGATGTTACGAGGAAATTTAAAGGCAGCACGATTCAACCTGCTCGTTGTCTGGCAGCAGCCAATGGGAGAGGAGGAGCTCCTGACGAGCTAACGCGCATGTCCTTTGAGGGCCACACGTGTTTGTGTAAACCACGGAGCACGCAGACGCAAGCTGCGCTTCAGAAATGGCGGCCGACGGTGGTAGTTCTTCGATGCAGCTACCCTGCGTTTTTTCACCCAAATCACGACAGTACTTGTCGCTGTGTGCCCAGGATGGCAGACTTCGTATCTGGAACACAGACAGTAAAACACTTCATCAAGAATATGTGCCTTCAGCTCATTTGAGTGCCACTTGTACGTGCATAGCCTGGGGACCATGCCGGACAGTCAAGGTACGTGAGGCTGCTGTTAGCTACAGAAGCTAGCGAGGCCTGAGCAAGCTCTCTGTGATAATTTCTTATACGGGTGCACACGCCCAAACCAGAAAAGTGTTAAGTTATTTACAAAGGAAAGATCTTACGAAGCGCGGAAGACTCGTCTGTATGTCTTGGTAGCTGCGTAATGTATCGAAGGCAGACATGGTTAGTAGGGTAGCCACATTAGCAGCTAGCTAGCTCTCAGCTGCTGCGCAGAACGCACATGTTAGTCCCACATGGTGATTCCACAAAACATGGACAGTGTCTTAATTTTGTATTTGATGGTGAACCTACTGTAAGGAATTGTTAGTAGAGCGACATTACTCCGACCAGTTATTTCTCGTTGGTTCTACACATGTATTACGGCAAATACAATCATTATTTAAGTTAGCATCAGCCCACCGAAGTTTCACAAGCGTGTGCCACCATGACACCTCGAGAAGGAGAGGTCCACAAGTTGTACCTCAGTCTTTAAAATGGCAATAAGCGAACAGTTTCATACCAGTGAAGATGATAATAAAATGTACAGTTAAACACAAATCTGCGTTTGAATAGTGTGTGGAATGTGCTTGATCTCTAATTATTACTATTTGCCAGTGATTTGTTAAAAAAAAAAAAGAACCACTTTTAAAACGAATATCAGTTCATCAGAGACATAGTTTTATTTTATCACATGTCACTGTGTTGGTTTAGATTTTGAAACATATTGGAGGATTTATGTGTGCAGATTTTTTATTTTTTTAACAAGTAAGCCTCCATGTGTACCAGACAGCTATGGCATAATTTGTGCCAGTATTCAAAATGCTAAGCATGTCATTAATCCTATTTTTATTGTTCGTATTGTAAGTTTTACAAATTATGTTGTGTTTCAGGAGGGACCTCAGAGGAAGAAGAGGAAATCGGAGGCGGTGCAGGTGGAGGAGAAGGCAGACCTGCTGGCAATGGGTACAGCAGCTGGCAGTGTGCTCATCTACAGTACAGTAAAAGGAGCACTGCACTGTACTCTGGTGAGTTTGACAGTTTTCACACTTTGCAAAGTACGGCTTGTTTAGCATATGCTGAAGAGTAAAAGATGTGTTGCAGAACATGCAACGAACCTAATTGTCAAAGCAAATTTCATAAACTACTCATGATATATAACTTGGGAAGAGAAACATGCTTTTGTTTTTTCAAAATTGATTTTGAAACATTAATTAATTATTAATCACTTTAAAACATTGGGATTGCATTCAGTTTGCACCTAAAGTGTAATGCTAATTATTGAAGTGTTTGTCTCTGCTAGGATGGAGGTCATAGTGGAGGAGTAAATTGTGTCCAGTGGCACCCTGAAGACACCTTATTATACAGTGGCTCAGATGACACAAACATTGTAGAGTGGGACCTGCAGACGGGCAAGACGAGAAGGTCAGTACCTACTTTTCCTTTCAACATAGATTATGTTTCCATGGAAAACAGTGTGTAAGTGCACCCTGGCAACAAACGACATTGGATGTGAGGTTCGTTAATATGCTTTAAACGTAAATGACATTAAAGGGAAATAGTTACTTTCAGAGAGAGAGCTATAGTCTGCAGTACTGAACCAGATGAAATGGGAAAGAAATTAAATTGTGTTTTCAGTGTATCACAATATACACCACTTGAGTTGAGATGTTTGCTGTTCAGTCTTTGAGACTGTGCAGATGTTTTCTCTGCTATTAAAGTTAATATTATTTCAAGGAGCACACATTTTCTTATTCCTTTAATATTTAGGGTCCGAGCACCAAAAGGGTGCGAAGACCCTATTGGAACTGCTCGGATTATTATTATTAGGGTCCGAGCACCAAAAGGGTGCGAAGACCCTATTGGAACTGCTCGGATTATTATTATTATTATTATTCCGGACAATGAAACGCGTTTTTGAGGGCCTAAACATGCTCGAAAAGTCACCAAAATCGCCACACACACCAGGACTGGCGAAAAATTTGATATTTTAATGGACTTGGACATGTCACTGCCAAAATGGCTCCACAGCGCCACCTTGAAAATTTCGCCGGAGTCCCGTCGGAAGCACGTTTGACCTAGAACTACACAATTTCATAGGCATATAGAGCTCATCGGCACAAATAAAACTATATCTCCGCACCACCCTCTAAAATGCAACACGGCTCAACTGCGCCCCCTACAATATTTCAACGGAGTCCCATCGCGGCTACGTTTCACCTACAACTATGACCTTCGCCACACATGTGTAACAACTCGTGACGCACAAAAAAGTCCATTAGCATGTTTCTGTAAAACCAACAGGAAATCCGCCATGTTGGAAAAACGGCGAGCATGCCGGGCCATTTTTGCTCAAAAATGGCCATTTTTTGCCATTTTCTAAGTCGAACTCCTCCTAGGGGGTTCGTCGTACACACCTGAAATTTGGCAGGCACAAACTACATGACATGGTGACTAAAAGTTATCAAAACATTTCGCAGATGAGGCCCGGTTTGGAAATGGTGGCCCGTCCAATTTGGATCAATGGCCATTTTGTCCATTTTCGCTGGGTTTTTTGCGTTCAACTGACTGTTGTCCGATGGTCGTTTCACCTACAGCTACAAGATTCGCTGGGCATGTGTAGCAGGTCAGGGCGCACAAAAAAGTCAATCAGCACCAAGCCCTAACCCCAACAGGAAGTCCGTTATTTTGAAAAAACACGGTGACAATTTTGCAGATTCTTACGAGACGTGCTGTGTCTGTGCTCCAATCGGCCTGAAATTTTACACGCGTGCTCCGAGTCTCAGCCAGAGCGCGTTTCCACCCCGGCCAACACGCACGCCGCCGCAGCTCGCCACTAAACAGGAAGTGGCTCGTAACTAGGCCGCACTTGCTCCGATCTGCCCCAAACTCGACATGCCGGATCACAGTCCCGCCGTGCGCAAAGGCCGACAAGCGTAGGTGCGAGGACCCGACCATCGCCGCTTGCGGCTTTAATTTATTGTATTTTTTCACTTTGATTGTCCTGTTAAACCTAAAAGACAAAATTGCTCATTGTTACAAAGTGATGGGTACAGGCAGCAGCAACGGTTAACTGTGGCCATTGTAGATTATCAGTCGGTTGGCAACAGCTGATCTGACCTGCTGCTTCTAACATTTGTCATTATAACAGGTGAAAGTGACTTTCAAGACCCGCTAGAAAGTAGAAGCTGTTCCTTCAGTGTTTTCTACATCACTCTTTGCTCACCCTTTAAATATCTTTAGGCTGATATAGCTATATTTGACAGCACTGGCTTTTTCTTCTATTGCAGTGTGATTGTGAGTAACGTAGCCATTTGCTGTGACTTCTCCTGTCCCACAAAATTCCACAGCTATTTGTTTTGCTTGAAATCTTGATAATTCCAGTTTAGTAAACATGTGCCGTGATTAATCAGTCACCTGCACCTGCATGATGGTGTAAACAACACCAGTCCTTAATGTATGGCCTTGTTTTTCCCAAGTTAATATAGGTGTAGTGATCTCTCCTGCTGTTAGTGGATGAGCTCATTATTTCAGGCAAAGGTGTCCCCAATATATTGCACATAGAAACCCTCAACTAATCCACCAATGACAGATGTGTGTATAACGGCGCTGGAGCGGAGAATGCTGCTTTGGAGCTGTTGTCTGAGAAAGACATTAGAACAGGATTTAGGAGAACCCTTTTTTATTTCAAACGTGGACATAATGCTTAAGTCCAAATGAGGTTTTCAAAGGCAAAATAATCATTTTCTTTACTTGACTCAGTGTCAGCGTGACATTAATTGAAACTACTGCCTGCTATTTATTTATTTCTGTTTCTCTGCAGTTCACTTATCCATAACAATAATAACTGTCAGTGTTTTAATATGAAGGTTGTTATAAATACCAGGTTCAGTCGAGCTGACAGACGTCCTAAAGGACATACAGTGTAACAGAGTTTGATGTCATTGTTAATCTGTCACTTAGAATTGGCATTTGTGCTGGCATGTCTGAAAAGAGCAGCACACAACTGTCTGTCACCAAACTCACGATCCTCCAGAAGTATGGTGGAGAATGCATCATAGGCTGTTTACTTACTTTCGACTACTTTTTCCTGAAAGTCCATACTCACAAAAAAAAAAAAGACAGACCTCCAAGCAAATAAACAATTCCAGGAATTATTGGTTGAGTAGTGTTAAGAAAAGTTCTGTACCCATTCCTGTAAGATGCAGAGGTTATAAAGCCTTCCAGAAAAATACCATACTGGTTGTGGGAGACAGTTTTACTGAGTTAGTAAAGAATGAAGTGCATAAGGTTTTAACATTTGCTTGTTCTTTAATACTTCCAAGTCCGACTTGCAAAGACGGGATGTCTGAGTTACTCATGTAACTACAGTGTTGCCCACTTAATGTCATACTGCTTTATAGAATATCCTGTTTATAATCAAAAGATATCGAAGTCCAGAATCATTCCTTATATAACCTATCGTAAACAGCCTGTTTATTGTCATAGAACAATGTCATAATCCTGGTTTTTGTCATAACAAAATTCCCCAACATTGATTCCAGAAATAATTTTTGCCCGTTTAAAGTCATTGATGGTTGCGGCCAGGGCTGGAGCCGAATAGCCGACTATTCGTTCGCTGTGCTGGTGCGCGCACACCCACCACCCACCCACCCACCACCATAGTCAGCCGTCACCACTGGGCGGCACCCCCGAATATTCGGGATATTCGTCATTAATTGGGACCGAATGTCCAGAGATCAGAAATTGGTATTCGGACCAGCCCTAGTTATGGCTCACGGGCCGAGCGTTGGTCATGCATGGCAGATTATCACACTCTGGTCAGCCACGCAAGGCAATGCGTTTGTTTGTTTATTCGTCAGTTACCTGCTCACCTAAAATCTGCTTCACTGAGTTATTCACACACCGTCTGATATAGACCATGTAGATCATGCTGGTCCAGTACACAGGCTAGTTTTCACACCCAAACTCGCCGCCATCTTGAAGCCCGCTTATTGGAATATCCTGGAGTGAGGGTATGATAATAAACGGGCAGCACTGTGTATCTTATGTTGTTTGTTTGTTTGTTCTCATCATTGCAGACTGTCAGTTACTTTTATAAGCACAGAAAATACTTGCAGTTTGCTTAAAACAGAACGGCAAGCATTGAAATACTCCAACATGCCATCAGCCTATAATATCTTTATATTTCATTGTGAACATCACATGTCTAGTGAATTATACAGCAGCAGCACAGTCAGCTGGTACAGTCATTGACATTAATGTCACCATGAACCCTCAGTTGATGCTCACTAAAGCCTATTTGTGATACAAAACTGTTTGGAGAGTAGTGAGCATTTTGGTCATTTTCTTGGTTGGTCTTGGTATTAGGTGGAGTCCATCAGTAAATAGTGCACTGTTGACTGTAGCTGTTGTGTTTTTGGCTCATCATTTAAGTAGGAAAAAGAATAATGCTGTGACTTTACCTTTGTTACAGGATGTAGCTGCAAAGTGTAGTCGCTAATTACACATAAGAATGTAGCCCTGTTTCAGTGATTATTCGTGAGGCATGCCAAGCGCTACGTGGTTGCCTGTTGCCTTTCCATCCCAAGCACAGTAGCAGACATGGCACAGGATTTCTGGAGAATTTAGAAGTTGCTGTGCATGTGAACCATACACAATCTCTTCACAAAGCCTCTCCCCAAAAACAAGCACTCATATTTTTTCTTGGCACAATAGCACTCGAGTGATGATGAAAGTTTTGTCACTTGGACTCACCTCATACAAGAAGCATGAATTTACCACCAGTGGAACACTTGTAAAGACTGACTGATACAGATTCAATTTCGTGGCAAAAATACCAACCAGACAATAGCCAAGTTTTGATTTGGCTGTTGTGTGACTCGCTGCCAGTGACAGAAACAGTAAAAATAAAAAATTAGAAGTTTCTACTTGAATCTTTGCTCTTTTACATCTATTCAGTGCAAACGTATGTACTGTATAGTAGCACCGTCGACATGTACACTCATGGACATTGAGGTCAACATGAATCCTCCCTAAAGCCCATGTGTGGTCTGTAAAATGGTTTGAAGTGTGATGTAAGCATGAGGATATTTCTTGCTGTTCTCAGTGCAACCGTGAATAGTTTCAAGCTTGTCATTACACGAGGAAAAGGAAAAGTGCTGCGATGGAGAACAGTCGTTTTTTCTAGTGTCAGCAAGAGAAAAAATTGAATCCTGTGTAACTGCTTTTTCATAATTGTCATGAAGTGCATCACACATGAACCTCATGTTGTCATTCTCTCTATCGTTGGCACAGTAAGTGGAAGGCAGACCGTGCAGCAGTGACCAGTTTGTGTGTGAGTCCTGATGGCAAACTGCTGCTTTCAGCGGGCCAGATAATTAAGATGTGGGACTTGGACACCAAGGAGATTTACAGGGTGAGTCTTGTTTAATCAGCTGTTATGTGTTTATATTTGTTGATTCAGATGGCCACAATTACCTAATAGGCTCAGTTTTTATGCAAATATGTTTGTGGCCAAATTTGAGAGGAGTCTGTGCTATCAGGAATGCTGTCAATGACAACCGGTTGACAAAGAACCAGTGAAGGTTATAAAGCAGTCAAACGCGGTTGTGACTCAGCTGTTGGTTTCTCTTTCTGCAGAAATTCACAGGCCACTCCACAGCTGTGACGACCCTGTGCTTTGCCACCACGCGGCCTCCTGACAGCAACGGCCTCTATTTTCTTTCAGGTGCTGCACATGATCGACTGCTCAGTGTATGGTAAGTGCGAAGGCAGCAGCTGAGGTATATCTTCAGTTCTTGGTGATGCTGTGCAATTACATGATGAATGGTATGAAAATTGAAAATGTGCTGCCGCCGTTGGCCTTGGCTGTGCTTTTGTATAACTAATACGAAGCTATCTCACTGTAGGCAAGTACGAGAAGATGGAAAGGACAAGAATTCAGTGGTGTCCTTCACTCTGACGGATGAGCCGCAACACATCGACCTCATTACGTCCAACAGCAAGGAAGAGGTTAGACAAGTGTCCTAATGTGTTCTTCAGATGTTACCTTGTCTGTGTGTATGTCAGTACTTGTAGTCTGTTGTGAACTTTTGCAAAAACCAACATAAATGATAAAAGCTCAAGGGTTGAATAACTCTGCTGCTTGCTGAGCCCAGTTTGGCTGCCATTATTCTGTAGAAATGACTAAACAAGTGTTTATAAATGTGGCTATGCACCGTATTTATTTTGAGAGAATATTGGATTTAAGCATTTGCTAAAAGCTTTGCTAAAATGTGCCTCCCTGCTGTGTAATTATCCTGGAGCTCTGTGTTATAATACCTGTTTTTTTTTATGTACAAATGTTTTATCTGTGGTCTTTTGTTTTTTTACAGGCGGTGAGGCTGGCAGTGGTGTGTAAGGATGGGCAGCTGCACCTCTTTGAGCACTTTTTAAATGGGTAAGTCCTTAAAGCCCTGTATATTTGCTCTAGGCAACATATGGCAGTGGAATGTAGCTGTATGAACATTTCAACAGCAGGCATTTTCTTCTGTTTAGTTCCCTATGTTAGTCCAAAGTATCATTCAAATGTGGGCAATAAGCAGTTCAACAACTGAGAAGGTGTGTTGCTCTTCTGTTACAGCCCAAATGGAACTCCTAAAACAGAGGGTGCAAAAATGCAGCCTTTTTTTGTTTTTTAAAGGTGAAATTGTTTTCGTTCGGGCCCCCCTATAGCTCACCTGGTAGAGCGGGCGGCCCATGAACAGGGGCTGTAGTTCCCTGATGCAGCGGTCGTGAGTTCGAATCCCGCTCATGACCCTTTGCTGCAGGTCTGTCCCCATTCTTCTCCCCCCTTTCCTGTCTCCCTCTACTGCACTAAATAAAGGCAAAAGCCAAAAAAATATATTTAAAAAAAAAAAAGAAAAAAAAAGAAATTGTTTTCGTTCAGTGATTGCACTTGTTCAACTGCAAAGCTAACAGCCCTTAAGAGGAGTGGGCAGCTGTGGTCAAACTCTGCAGCTTTATCACAAGCAAAATCTGCATGAGCATATTGATGCTAGCAGCTAGTATAGGAAAGCAAAGTGATTGAATCTCACTGTGCATCAAGCTCATCTAAACATTCTGCTGCCACAACCAAGAAACCACAAGACGATGTGCAGGATGCGTGGCAGACATGTGAGAGAGGTGAAACAACATGCAGCTACAAAAATGGAAATATGTAATCTGACCTGAGTGGTTGCCAGACTGTTCTTCCCTGAGATATAACGGAGAAGAATGAGTTGCATTGATCAGTTTCTTACATTGTGGAGTTGCCAGCGTTACCAGGCAATTTGCAAAAACCCCAACACATTTTAAGCTCAAAACTTTTTAACTGGATGATGACAGCATGCAGTACCAGCTATGCAAGGGATCCTTGCACAGCCCAGAAAGCAGCTTCTTTTCCCACAAGCTTTAGCTGTTAAGTGAGTGGAAAGGCAAACTGTGTACCGAATTCAACACAGCATATCAGATGTCTAAAGAGCTGATAGTTTTCCTAATTTCAAATTAGAAATTCTTCTTCAGAGATAAAGACTTCCCCTACCTATCCTAGCAATGCAGCATTCCAGGAGTTCACCACAGTCCTCCAGAACAACATGAGACACAAGAGTTGTCACGACCCACTCCTGCTAAGTACATTGGTTACAGCCTAGTATATACCTACAATTTAGATTTTTAGTGTCCACTTACAGTCTCAGTTTGATACTGTGGTTGATATTAAACTGTTTTCCACTTTATCGCACATACTGGTCTGTCTCGCTTGTAATTTCATTATAAATGTACTGGCGTGGTAAAAAGAATTAATTATGGGATAATATACGATCTTTCTTTCATTTAATGCACATTTCTTCTTTTATTGCCATAAAACAGAAGTGGAACCACTACATCTGGCACTAGAGCTACCATCTGAGAGACCGGTGCCAGTGCCAATACTGTGAAATATTACTCTTGAGCCCTTAAAACAGATGCATTTTTAGATGGCAGAACGTCCTAATGGTTGTTCAGGAACGGTCAAATAATATGACGTATGCAGTCATTCTAAAATAGAAAGTGGGCGTGTCACAAGGAATCCTCCTGTTGTTAGATATTAAATGCTACGATGTTCATGTTAAACAGTTTTGTTTAATTGCATCTCCCATGACCTGCCTAAATATCTGTCCTCACAGGCCCTGTAAGAAGCCCTTGTCACCTTCGTGTACGGTGCAGATGTCCGACACAAAGGAGTCTCCAATGCCGATCCCCCTGCTGGCAGCTGCGCTCGGAGCTGATACTCGAACTGTGGTGCTGGCCTACGGCAACCACCTCCAGCCAGTAATGGAGAGAGTGGTGAGTACACAGGAGGACACTGAAATGTAATGATTTGCATGTGCAGCTGTGTTTGTCATACAGCTAATGCGACACTCTATTTATACAGCAACTTTTTAAACTAATTTAACAAATACTGGATAATTAATCTCTCAAGAGAGCTGATTTTCAGGGGTATCTTCCTGCATTGTACACATAATAGGACATGGAAATTGCCTCACCCCATTGAGTGATGTTAAAGAGGTAGTGCACATATTAACATGTTTTTGAGCTCTAAACTGAATGAATGCACTGTGACAAATCACATCAGTCCTTATGGCTATATATGAATTTCTGGGGTTTAAAATGGTTTAACACATCATCTGCTGTTTGAAATCCTTCTGCACCTTTCAAGGCCAATACTGACATAGAGCAAACCATTTGAGAACTATCTATGTTATACAGTTTCAAAAAAAAATAAAAAAAACTTAACACCCTCTGATGAGCGACACACTGCTTCGGGCTGGAGCCAGCAGCATGACTATGGCTCAGGGATTCTGGTGGGCAAAGATCTCCACCTCAGAGCCCTCTTGGGGCACAGGTGTGGCAGCTTCTGTGGCTTGGATGTCACTGAACAACTCCGGCCTCCTTCGTCCATGCCTGCCCCTCTCTCAAACCCTTACCCAGTTTGAAGCATTTGTTCACATTATCCAGTAGGTGGCGATAGGCTCAGAGGTGGGGCTGAAGTTGCACTTATGAGTGACAACTGAGTATGCAGCCATTTTGCACCATTTTGTGAAATACCGCGATTCTAGATTTTAGAGGAATTCTTGCTTTGACAGTGTTTGCCTTTGTTTGGGAAGAGCCTTTTAGTAGATTTTCATCTGCTTTGATAGCTTCCAAGAAATTGTGTTGGTGTTTTTAGCCATGAAAAACCAGCATTGATCAAACTCTCAATGTCCCCGCTGACCATTTCTCCCACCTGTACAGGAAATCAACACAACAGAGAGACATGTGTGTCTGACCCGAGATGTCCAGACCAGCTTGTCCCTTTCCATGGAAACAACAGTCTCCAAGGTAACAATCAAGTGTTCATTTTTTTTTTCTGTAAGTCATTAAGACCAGAACAGTTTGGTCCAATTCAGGCACACTCTTGATATATTCTTTCTTTGTGACTGACTGAAATTGCCTCTTCCAGGTGAAAACTCCAATTGTCAAAGCCAACTGCAGAGTGTTGGTCCCAGGGCTTCCTGGTCACCAAGCCCCAGTGAAGGGAACCTCACAGGGATCAGAGAAGAGGAAAAAAGACAGCGACACCAAAGAGGTAATCACCGTGTCGCCGAAGGTGCACCAGGCGCTGGCTCACTGCATTCTTCTCTCGTTCTGACACCTTTCTGGCTTCGACCCCAAACCAACTTAATGAGCAGAAATGTTTTCACTACAGTGTTAGTGCAGTCATTAGTCACACACCAATCCTAATCAGCCAGGAGAGCTTCTTAATAGGGGATATGTGATCAGGATGCTGTTGTAACTGATAGAGCATACATCCTCATCTAACCCCCTCAAAGGTGATTTAAAGTCCTGCTTGATTACAATAAATGTCTGCATCTGTTCATTGTGTCATTGTGCACTTGGTGGAGACGTCTCCGTTGATGTAATTGCCTGGTTGCTTCGGTAGCCTCCATATATCCACTGTTTTTATTCTCCTGATACAGGGAAGAAAATCTGAGACCCTCTCTAAAATTCTTTTTACCTTCTTAAGTCATTTTATGCAAATATGAGAACTTGGTAACATAGTGTTGTCCTGACGTTTATCTCGTGTGATGTAGATTTGGTGTCAAACCTTCACAAAACAGATACTTTTAGTGTGTGACCACATATGAGCCAATTCCTCCCCACCTAAAATAACTCTCTTCCTCCGTAGATGTCAATAGCGGAGCGGCTCGGTGAAATTGATCTGTCTACAGTCTCCATCGAGAAGGGAGCTCCTAGAGGGACGGCCTCATTACAGACAGACAATTTCGCAGTACTCCTGGTGCAGGGCCTGGAGAGCAATGACGCCAGCATCCTAAATGTAAGTTCTCTTTCCAGGGTCTGAGCTCAGAAATCAAACTTTTGAGTTCGGTTGGACAGAAAATCAAAGTTGTTTTGCATGAGTTTATGTAATACCAGCCAAAACCTACATTGATTTGGGTGTAAAATGTCAATCCCCAGAGCATCTCTCAAACCAAGTCTGAATGTTTGAACTTTGATCAAGTCCAACATGTAAAAGTTTTTACAGTTAAGCAAGTTGAATTTAAATGCAGCCATGCCTGTCATGAATATCCACTGAGCATTCTTTCCTTTTTCTCCTACAGAAAATTTTCCAGACTCGCAAAGAGATGATAGTAAAGAAGACAGTTGCTCGGCTGCCCCTCCCTGCTGTTCTACCCCTGGTTGAAGAGGTGACTCACTTTTCTGTGCATTTTCCAAATTTTGGTTTTTAAGGACAATAATGCATAGTGTTTTGTGTCAGATGTCGAAATCTGAGTTTTTTGTTTGTCTTAGACACCTGTTGTTCCTATGAAGCTGTGCAGGTGTTTTATCCTGTTGTCTAGATCTGTGAGTAAAGTCGTGTTAACTGCAGTTTTTAATCAACTGTGTTATCTCCTCTGTAGCTCACAAAGAGGCTCCAAGGACATCCTTTTACGTAAGTAAAAGCTTGACATCACAACTTTACCGCACTGATTGGCTTAGTTCAGGGTTTGCACACATCACACATCAGTCACTGATGCTCATATGTGTACTGCTGCTTGTTCTTTTCCGTTATCAAACCCAACATTGTATATCCACATGACAATGAAGCAAGTTTGGTCCCTTTTCTTGACAGCTTATACGTTTGTTCTTTCCTACAGGGCAATCCTAATGGTGCGGTGGCTCAAGGCAGTACTCATGCAACACACATCATACCTGGCATCGGTGAGTCTGCCTGACAAGCCTCGCATTGTGCCTGCACTGCTGAGATGAAGCCACCAGTTGCTTTATCGCCTGCAATGTCTTCAGCACAGACACACACTGTAGACTCTGCAGGGTCCAAACAGCCCATATTGGGATTGTGTTAAGCACAGCAGTTTAAATAACAAAAGCACACAAACAAACACAATGCTTTCGTCCGTGCACATCACAAGTCTTCCATCAACATTATACTGGGGCTGAACACTTAATCGATTTCAAACTGAAATTGCACTTTGAAACAATGCAATTAGCAAATCGCAAAGGCTGCAATTTAGGATATGTGTTATGCAGAGTGTCTGACTCAGGGTTTAAACCGTTGTGTCAATGGTTCTACAAATTCCTGCCATCCCCCCCTCATATGGTAGTGGTACTGCTCCATAGTAAAAAGTTTTTTTCTGCATATCAAATCACAACACATGTCAGAAAAAATGTAAATATATATTTTCATCAATTTGTTGAACCCTACATTTTTTTTTTTTTTAGCATTTATTTGCGTGTACAGTCAATACCTCCACCACACAAGAGACGGTTCCCTCTGACTGTCTGTGTGACGATGACCAACATACCTCCACAACTGAGAGCTGAACATCCATTTACTGTGCTCACTGATGCATTGTAAATGGATGCCATTGATTTTTTTTTTTGGGCATCCCCTCACCTTTACTGTAGCACTGTAAGCAGACTAACATTTGGATTGACATTCATCCACTGACCTGCTGTTCTTTGCGATATACACAAGAGGAAACATTTTGCCTTTTTGGTGACCCCTCTCCTTCCACATAACAGTTGGCATCCACTCATTACAATTTTAAATGTGAAGTAAAGTCTGCTAGCTAGCATTTGAAAGCGGTGGTTAGCAGGGGAGATGAGGCCTTGGCAGAAGTCTCTTCATCATTTAGTGCTGTCTTGTTTGTGTTTTCTGCTACTGAAATGTTTTTACCTTCAGCTGATCCATCTGTGTATCCAACAGCTGCCAGACCTGGTTACTAAGCTGGGAGTCCTTTATCACATGATTGAGAGCAGAGTGAAGATGTTCCACAAGCTATCAAAGCTGCACGGGAAACTGTATCTCCTAACGACACAGGTAGGAGCCATCATGTCCGGAAATATGCACAGTGTCGTTGTCTTTAAGTAGTTTTAAATGACTGAATTCTGTGAGTGTTCGAGGTGTGAACTGGGTGGCAGCAGCTGCTTAGATCGCCTCCCTGATGATGCTGTAGTGCCCAATGGCATCCGTAAAGTGCAGAATGTACTCCCAGCGCAGTCATTTGAGATGTAACGGTAAAATGTATGAGGGCCTGAAACTTCCACTGAGAGGTGCGTGTTGTGTCGGGGGACATTTACGGCAGGAAACATGGAGAAATAAACTGAAAATATATTATCAAAACAATCAAACCCTGATGCCGTTCAGGATTTGTTTACTGGTAGAGCACAGGCTGCAGGGAGCAGTTTTGTGCAATTCTGCTGATGTGTTGAGTTTTACAGTTCTGATAGACATATAATATACATCAACTCCTGTGGTTCACTTGTAGTACAAGGGACATATTTAGTTTTAGAAATGGAGGAAATAAGGAATGATTGAGTCAAAACACCCACGACCCTGTGTCCCCCCCACCATCTGTCCGGTGCAGGGTTCCAGCCACTCTGGATATTAACCTCTACCTAATTGCTGTCTATATTCATTTAGATAAAGACTGCAACTGTCTTTATTTGTGGGTTCTTTAACTTTGAAGTTGTAGTGTAATTTGTTGTTATTACTAGTATTTTTTTTAACTATTTAACTGAAACAGGCTCAAGTGGTCAAATTCCAACGAAGCCATTTTCTGCTCATCTTTGAAAAATAGCTCATTAAAAGTGAATCGTGATCAATAATTATCAAATGCATCAGTATCCATAATGATTGAAATAAAATACTTCATCAGGATACATTTTTCAGCGTTATCACCCAGCCCTACGACACTCTGACTTCTTAGGATCTTTATCTCTGTTTCTCAAAAACTGCACGTCAGTGTCTTTACTCCCCTTCTGCTCCTACTCGCATAATCCTGTTTGGATGTCATGAAAGTCTTGTGCAGCAGCAACACTGACGAGAGAACCTGTGGGCTGTAAGGGCTCAGTTGACGAGCAAATACATAGGCTAGATTTGTGCTAATCATTTGGATAGTACGACATTCTGTGGCTGTTGTTAAGAGTTAAAGATTGTGGGTTTTGTACAACTCATGTCTTTGTGTAGTATCACATTTGCTCTAGAAAGATTCTTTACCCTCGAGGGGGGAATTGCATTGTTAAAGCAACTTACTCGTACTGCATATCCTAAAATAAAAAATCCCCAAACCAGACCAGACAAGTCACAGCTCAGCTCTAACAGCTCTAACTGCACTGTTTACCGCACAGAAGTAGGTTGCTGTGTATTACATCGTCGGTACCTGATAAATACAGAATTAAATATACAAGTATGACCATGCATGCATTCAAAAAAATACAATCCTATCAGAAGATGCTCATTACAGCATCATAGACAGTAGTTGTGCCACTGGAGTGTTGCATTTCTTTCTACTACTGTATCGGACAGGAATGAAGATGCATTTACTTAAAGAGAGTTGCGGGTATAAAACTGAATGGAACCTGAAAAGAGGATGTCATGGTCTGTTCAAATCCTTCTCTAATACCATCTTCCATTTCACCACTAGGTGGCGACAGGCGACAGCAGCAACGCGGTTTCAGATGTTGACCACACTGCTCAGCTGGTGTATGAAGAGGGTAAGTGTTTGTTCTTCTATGCTCCGTCTTACTAGCCTTCTGCTTCCCAGCTGTCTGTTTTCTTTAAGACCTTCTCCCCTGGTGGCATCACAGTTCCTCTGGCCGTTCCGTTTCCATGTGCAGCATCACAACCTCGGCCAGCGTTGCCTTCCAGTGAGCAGAGGGAGTGGCAGCTGACAGGATTAAAATGATAATCTTGTTTCAGCTTTTCCTCGTCACTTGTATATTTTAGACGCATGATTGACTGGAGTGACTACTTAAACCTGCTGTAGTGCAACAGGTCACATTGATCCTCCGCTGAAGTCGCTGCCCTACCACACTATTGTTTTCTCATTATTCTGACTGGCATTCATTATCTTGTCAATTCACCTTAAGTCATTTGGGACTTTTGGTGAAGACTGCGCTGAATTGGTTTGGATTTATGAAGACAGCGTTGCCCATCATGCAGCCACTCTTGGTGATGCACCGCACGCAAACACAGCTCCTGTTGCCTGGCAACCTGACCGGCAGCGTTCAGATCCTCCCCTTTGAGCGGAACAACAAGGCCCCGCTCTGTTCACTCTCATTTCTCATTACCGTACTGTATAAAACGCTTTATTGAACCACATAGAAAATTGGCTTTCATGAAATAATTAACCTGTGCCTGGAGTTCCAATACCCCTGTCAGTGGTCCAGGATGTAAGGGTTCATTGAACAGGGAAAAAAAAAAAAAAAAAGTTCATAAAAGAAGCTGATGAGCAGGAAGCAGAAGTTCTTTCCAGTGTGTCAGTCCTGCGTGGATGATGATGTGCACAGGGCTTATTACGGATCCAACATGGGAATCTGGTGGGAAGCTTCAAAGTTGCTTGGCTAGTTAGTGAACCATAGTTTGTAGACAGAAGTAATACGATATAGCAGTTGCTGGGTCCCTGATTGTGCTGGTGGTTGTATGCATCAGTAACAATATTTATACTCAAGAAGTCTAATGGAATACAAAAGTACACTTTGGTGTGAATCTCTGTCTAGAAGGAATAGTCTGGTACGTTTTTTTTTTGTTTTTGTTTTATACAACAGTGAAAACAAGAAATGCAGAATTATGTTGGTTTTGTATAATAAAAATATTCTAAAATCTTGCTGTTGCAGTTCAGACCCTGAAAGACTGCATACCCTCAATAATACAAGACTGAGCTGTTTAAAGTACAAAATAAATAAAATAAAAAGGTCCATTAAGACCAGTGTAACATATTCATAATAGGGATGGACGATATTGGAGTTTTGCCAATATGCAATATCCGTCCATCCATTCATCATCTATACACCGCTTAATCCTCACTAGGGTCGCAGGGGGGCTGGAGCTTATTCCAGCTGACTTAGGGGACACCCTGGACTGGTCTGGAGAACCCAGAGAGAACCCACGCTACACGGGGAGAACATGCAAACTCCACACAGAAAGATCCCAGGCGTCCTAACTGGGACTTGAACCGTTGATCTTCTTGCTGCGAGGCGACGGTCCAATATGCAATATGCTGATTTATTTAATTTTTTTTCCAGCTCATTTAACCTGTATTTTATTTTACCAGGCAGGACATTAAGAGCCATTTCTTACTCGCAGTGACAGCCTGGCTCATTCTGACCAATGCCAATACATGCGCATATTTTTTCCACCTAATTGCAGAGAACATCTAATCTCTTCTGTAGTGGAATTAACATATCATTATGCCTACTCTTATCGTGATGGCCCGCTGGCAGACAATAAATACAATGCTTTTCAAATGTATCCATTCACTTGGCAAACTAAGGCTTAAATTACTTAAAACGTATGTAAAACATGCCATATTCGTTTAACATTTTCAGATATTCAGCTTGCTTTAACAGGCTTGGATAATGCTTTTCCCGACACAATCCTGACAATAGACCTGGGATTTTTGACCCATTTCACAAGTTCCAAAACAGGTTAATAGATGTAATCTTTGTCCACGCGTACACACTCAGCCTGAGGACACCACGTTGAGCAGTGAGCCTTGATTAGACGCCCACAGACACTAAGTAGTTATTATACATTTATTCAAATGTGCAGGAGTTTACTTGGAGGGCATGGTTCTGTACATGTGCAGGGGGTCACATGCACATCCGTATGCAGCATGCTGACCTGATGTGACAAATCACCTGTACATCTTCTTTTTATACTAAGCTGCTTATGTGTTCACTGACATCCAGAGAAACAAAATGCTTCTGTGTTCAGGGTTACAGGCTGACCACTGGTTTTAGTGAAGGCACATGACGTCTAGTGTCAGAAATAGGGATTTGAGGCCCTCCTGAGGAGTCACAGTAAGAAGCTCACCTCTTTAAGGAATGTAGGTCTGGAGTTTCTTGCATGGAATGCGAACCCTTACCATAAGGAGCTATTTACAACAAGCCAATGGGAAAAGAGTTTGGTGTTCATGTCTGTCACTGCTGTTCTTCTCTGAGAGAGCGATAGATGCAGGACAAGTTCGTTCTTTCTCCATTGCAAACTGAAAGTTACCAACAACTCAGGAAAGTGTTTGGTTCATTGTTTAAGGTAATAAGAATCGAGGCAGTATTTCCACAACAAAGCCAACATGTGTGGAGTGTTCCGATTCTGATGTCACATACCTCACATATTTTAGAACACAGAACGCACAACACTGGCCTCTGTCTGCTTTATCTTAACTCCCACTTAGTGGTTATTTTTGGGCTGATGCTGGCAGGTTGCCAACAACATTGTGCATCCTTAATTTGTAAATAAATGAACCATTAAGCCTAGCAGTCCAGTTTTTAATAATTGCCCAAATAACCCTGCCTATCTTTGTTTTTGTCAACTCTTGGGACAGAGCTTTCTTGTTTGAATTAACGTTATTGGAATTGCCACTGGACAAACGCGACTGGGGGTTTAGTGTTCACTGTAGGCTACACGTGGTGGACACGGTGCTGTTTATGGTCACACAGGAAGACCAAGTACAATGCAGACTTAATATGTAGCACATGATAACATAGGTATCTGTTTAATAAAATTGCTCCAGTGTCTGCCCAGCCTCAAGGCTAACCCTGCTAGCATGCTATAGCCAATAAACAACTGGGCCCTGCCAATAGATCCTGGTTAGAGTTCACACTCAAGAGTTTGTGTTCTGGAAGCGTGTCGATATAAATAGACTTCTGACTGTAATTGTTGGACTCACAGAGTGTACTGAACCGAGGAAATTGTGGACCAAACGTCCTGTATCTAACAGTTGGGGATGAATCCATGTTACGTGCCTGTCATACATTAGTTAGCCATACTGTAGCACAAGCTGCAACAATTGCAGGAGCTGCAGCAGTACATGTCAGAATACAGGGGGTACCCATGGGTGGACCAAGTAATAGTGCTGCCATTTGGAAAACTGTACATGCTGCCATTGTGTTACTTAAATGCTGCCTTTTTGCTACACGCAGCGACCCTTTCAAATACTATTTGCCTAAATGACTCCACCGACTAAATTGTTGGGAACATGCTCCAGTAATGGTAATAGGTTCTCAAATTGACCTGCTTCATCCTCCACTTTGTGTTCCCGGCACTTGTCCTTTCAGTGTTTGGTACAACAGCCCTTTTTAATGTCAATTAGCGTGCATCAGGTAATTTGTCTTTGTGGCACCCTCCTCTTAGGCTGTTTGGCTTGCCAAAAAAACCGCACCACATTCGCACTCATGATGTCATTCTTACAGTCTCTATCTTTATGATAATTACCTCTGCCTCGTTTTCAAGTTGTAAAGCATATAAGCGATTGAGTCATTTTGACATAAAGCAGCAGAATGCTTACAAATATCTGTGTCGAAATCTGCTGGTCAGTGTGTTGGAAACAGATGGTGGCTGGCTAATGGAATGGGCAGAAAGGCTCATCAAATCACACTGACATCCCTCCCTCCTGCACCACACACTCAGTGCTGTTGTCATAACCAAACGGCCCTGCTATGGTATTGAAATGCAAATACCTGCCATCCTTCTGTATAAAATGTATAAACAAGTGAAGCATGGGAGGGTTTTTATTGTTGCTCCACTGTTTTTGTGGGAGGGTTCGTGCATTTATTGCCGCAATGAAAACAGCTTTGCATTATCAACTGATGGATTTGTTTTCTTTTGCTTGCCCTTAACAGAATCATCTGACGAAGATGAGGCCTCTGGTGACGAAGGCCTTCCGGGTGATGACTCTGATGTAAGTGGGACTAGCCGGTCAAAAAGACATCCTTTCTTCAAATGTTCGCTAAAGTTAGCAGCATCATTGCCAGGAAGAACCAGTAGATTAGTACCACTCAAACTGTGAAGCACTGCACATCTGCTCACATTGTTAGGATGTCCATTTCTGCGTTGAGCACTAAGATGTCTTTTGTTGTGTCCTTCTTAGCACTGGGAAGAGGAGGAGGCGATGGAGGAGACAGGGGAAGATAACAAGAGGGAGCAAGCGGACGAGGAAGACGATGATCCCGACAGCAGAACAGAATCCAAAGCGAACGGAGAGGAGGACATGGAGCATGAAAACGAGAGCGAAGAAGAATGAGAACAAAGAGGAAAAACCAATCACACATAAAAAAAAATGGACCTGAAACAGCTATATATACTTGCATTTTATTTTCAAGCTTTCGATTTTATTATCAGAATTAAACAAGGTTTTACAAAATCAAGGGACACGTGTTGAAACAAAACCAGATGCGCCACAACTCTGTTCAGCCACAAGGTCGGTGGCGTCAAGCTCATCTCTCCCCGTCTTAGCAACGTTCTGCGAAAATGTAATTGATGCAAGTTCTCCCTCTGCTATGTCAACCGGCATCCCAGCTCTACAGCCTGATGTGTTTGCATTGAAAGGACTGGAAAGTAATTTGGTGGTGGTTCAGTTGGCCTACACTGCAGTCTGCATTCCAAAATTTCTATCTTATTGTAATTAATAGTACTAGATTATATTGTATGTCCAGCTTAACAGTAAGTATTACAGCTCTCTGTGATTGGTTATTCTAACTCACCTATGTAGGCCAACTGGAACACACACACACATGCAAACGATGCAGGGTTGGAGTTGGGATGCAGTTCTCGCCTCCGGCTGTTGTACAGAATACCAGAAGTGGGATTTCCAGGCAAGACCATACATCATATGCCCACACAATGTAAATCTGTATGTACAGTGAAGTGTTTGTATGAGCTCTTCCCTCTACAGCTATCTCCCAGATATCCTTGGGATTAAATGAACCCTTGTAAAGTCGCCTGAATGCTCTTTGTTTTTTTTTTTTGTTTTTTTTCATTTTTTAAAAAAACGTTCTCCAGGTTTGTTGCAGCCCTCTTGTTTTAACAGTGTTCTTTTGTGCATTTAGTTTCTGGGCATGTCCTGATGTCCGCCGCCTTCAACCCATAGTCACAGGGGCAACTGAGAAATAAAAAAAAAATGTGAAATTTGCTCAAATAGGTGAATAAATGGGTTTTCAAAATGGCTTACTGTGTCTCCAGTCATGGACAAATTGCAGAAGTGTTAGCAGGCAGCTGGGAAAACAGTTTTTTGGGGTAGAGCTTAAGATATGAAGGGTGTCAGTATGGTTCAGGCTGGGAGGAAGGATGTGGAGAAAATTCTGTTTCACGCAGTCCGTGAGTTCATAATGTGTTAATATATGTTGGGATATATTCTGAGAATTTATTAGGAACAATTTTTGGACTATCAGTTTTTGGTAAATCAGATACCTGGCAGAGATAAGTTTGACTGAGGCATGGCTCATAATGGGGCTGCAAGGTGTGGCAGTGGTTAGCATTGTTGCCTCACAGCAAGAAGGTCGCCGGTTCACGTCCCAGTAAGGACACCTGGGATCTTTCTGCGTAGAGTTTGCATGTTCTCCCCATGCAGCGTGGGTTCTCTCCGGGTTCTCCGACTTCCTCCCACAAGGTGTATAGATAATGGATGGGTCATAACAAACCAATACTGCTATGAAACAGTTCTACTCATTGATACACAACACTGCCCATAGTGTGTTCATTCAACCAGATGTTATGGTGCACATGGTTACATCACTTTACTGTCTCTGGCTGTTTTCTGCTGTAGGAGGGAAACTATGGATTTGGATTTTAAAAGAAGAACCTCAATGTTGAGGGTTGTTGTGGGTGGAGCTAAGTGAAGAATTCAGTGTTTGCTCTAAGTAGTGACAGTTGGAAATGGGGATATTCAGTGAGAAACACTTGAAAGGCTGCTCCATCCAAATCCTCTGCAAAATGTAAGATTTTCACTTTGGTAGGTTGTTACTTTTTCTAGTTGCAAAGAAGGCGTTGACACAGAGGAATGAGGGGAAGAACGTCAACTAAAATGATCGTCTCGTGCCAGACTTACACCTGCAACGTACATAACCACCAAATATGGTGTAGGATGGTGCTTCAGGAGGTGCTCGGCCTCACCAAAACATAGCAGGAGCAGGATTGTTCCTGCGCTGGCTTTCAACATAGTCTCCTAACTTCAATGCATTTCGATGCTTCTCTGCTTCCCCGTTGCCAGGAAGGTCACATCTTTAGCCTCCAGATACTTCCCAATAGCATGGATAACTTTGTGATCAAAATGGCGACCACACAAATAGGATTTCAGTTTGAGAAACATTTGGCTGCTTTTGCCACCTGTGCTGTGTGGACAAGTGCAATGTAATGAAGCAGCAACACACCAGCTCGAAGCTTCCCTCCTTTTTTCTTAGATTGATCAGACATTTTATTTTTTATGGACACTAAGATCAGGTTTTATAGAATACGGTTGCACCCCAAGAACTTTCTGAATCAACCTCGTGGGTCTCCTTCGCACCAACAAAACATCTCTGGCCCATCAAGATCTGGACTCCACCAGACCTCTGAAGTTGTCCTCATGTTAGCAAACACCAAGACTTTAGCAGCAGATCCTTTAAGCCCTGGAAGTTGCAAAGTGGAGCCTCCATTGATTAAATTTGTTTTTCCAGTACATCCCGCAGATGCCGGATCAGAGATCGATCTGTTGAATTTGGAGGCCAAGTCAACACCTTAAGGTCTTTTTCATGGACAGTGTTTGCAGTGGGGCAGGAAGCGGCGCCCTGCTGAAAGAGGGCGCTCCCATCAGAGGATACGGCTGCTATGACGGAGTTTACATAGTCTGTAGCAATGTTTAGGTAGCTGCTACGAGACCAAGAATTTATGTTGTTGTTCCCTTCACCCGTCTGTGGTTTGAAGGTTGTGACTGATTGGTTTGTTTCGTCAGATCACCCTGCCCTCTGTCAGGCTTCATTAAAAATGCCCACAAGATTTGAATCTTGAGAAACAGTTTCTGCTGAGCTGTAATATTGCTAGAATATAAATAGGTAGAGACATAAAGAGTTGCCTCTCTTGGAAATCTTTTTTTTTTCTTTTAAACCCATAATAATACACCTTGAAAGCATTTCTCATGGAGCATAAATTTCCCTTTTGACTCATGTGCAAGTCACTTTCCGAGTGTGGGATGAGCTCTTTTATACCCCCTGTGGCAGCTTGGAGTTAAACCACCCACTGTGAGCGGTGCTGCTGTCACCAACAGTTAAGCACCGGCCCTCTGGGGGCAGTAATGGACTCCATGCTCAGCAGACAGTCTGACTTGGGGAAAGTGCAGGTGAGGAATATTCGGTTAACGATGACTCTGTTGCGTTAAGCGTCCCTGTAAGCCACGGCGGTGAGACAGACGGCACAATACGAGGATCCTAGAACTATCGCTCTTAATGGAATGCAGTTGTTGTTAATGTTGTTTATGTGCGACTGTGCTTTTTCCTCCATGACAAGCGAAAATGTGCGCCGTGGAAAAGGCCTGTGGCTGAGCACGCCGCAGACGGGCTGCAGCTTACTTGAGCGAGAAACCCAAAGGTGAGATTTATGCTTCATGATAAGTGTTTTGGAGGAGAAAGCAGGAAGACGAGCTGGTTTGTTTGGCAAATTTACATCTGGATTACTTTCAAACTCCTCATGAGGAGTAGCACACAGCTGCTTTTTGAGGGTTTTCTGTGGAAACCAGCCAAGACTTTAGACGGTCCCAAAGGGGGTGATGTGAAGACCTGATGGGTGTTAAAATAGAGGCACTGGTCAGTTTCTATTGGCTGGTAAAATCCAACTTTGGAATGACATTTGAGTTCAGGACACCAGGTTGTAAATTCACAGCAGACATGAAATGCAGCATCTTTAATTACATTGTGATTTTTTTTACTCTGGTGTCCCACCTGTGCTTTTCACATAATTACAATTTTAACAGCTGTGAAAGGAAAAAAAAAAGAATTCCCTTAAATTATCACTGTTGGCTTTGTTCTTGCTTTTTTTTTTTTTACTCTTAAATTTCACCTCTTTGTTTCCTCCATGCGTACCTTCCTGTTTGTGATCGTATACAACATCAGACTTTAATTTGGGAAATGGAGTGAATTTATGGCGTCTGAATCGGAGGACGCTCTCCGCGGCGCCACTTTGTGATTTAGGTCGACAGGACAGGTGGGATGCTTTGAATGTCCCGCAAAGTGCCTCTCTTGTCTTTTTTTTTTCCTACAGTGTGGGAGCGCTATCCATCATGCATTCACCTGGTGTTCTTTGCTCCTCTCTGAAGAAGCCTGGGCTGCATACCAACCACGTTATGTCATAAGCACAAAAAAGGGGGGGGATATGGGAAAGTGCAGTAATGTCTTGGGTTGGATATCGGTTTGATAACATCCTTTTTGGTAAATTGGTCTTTGGCTTGGCTCAGAGCTACGGTGTACAAAGAACTTCAGCTTGATGAATTGCAGTCCCCAAAAAAAGCTGCGTTTCAATTTGCATCATTTAATAGTCAGCATCAAAGGTTTTATGTAATACTGCTGGTGGATATGAGACCGTCCTCCTATTACGGAAAACAAACAAAACCAAATGTCGACATAGGTGGATTGCGCAAGCAGCTTCAGCTTTCAGAAATTGCCCCGAAGCACCATAGGTTCAAATAACAGCCTCTTCTAATGGCTGTAACTAATTATGAATTCAGGAACGGAGGAAGTCAAGTGAGGTTGGGGAGCTGCAAAGTCGACACTGGGAGGAGGTCGGGGTGGATGGATAGGTCGACAAAACACTTTAACACAACAGACTGATCTCGGTTTCAGTTTGGAACAGGGACACCAAAATCAGAGGTTCAAGGTCAAACCGCCTATATGGTTGTTAAAGTGAAGGACTGCTGGAGGGACGTGGGGCTGCACCGTTGACTGCAACGCCTCCGCACTAATTAAAATAATGATTTTGCCATTTGTATTTACAGATAGTTCTCCCAAAAAAGTCACTGCACCATAATTTTTCAAGCAAAAATTGCCCCGAAAAGTTATAGGTTCCTAAATGTGAGATTTTCCATATTTTTGCTTTATTTGAATGAATTAAATATGTTTGTGTTTTGGATGCTTAGAAAAACATTTGCTGGCGGTGCCTCCGTAAAAGCAGTTTGATGACATCCCTATGAAATCAGGGTCTCTGACACATCACGACAAGCTTTTTTTAATTAATTTTTTTAATCCCCCCCAACTGTTTTCTGTTTTATAGAATTTGTAGCTTTGATAAACATTGGAGAAAAAAAAGGCCAGCAGCAACCAAACAGTCATCTCTCCATAAGTAAAAGCTATTACATCAAGCAAAAAAACTCATTTTGCGTGCTCGATATTTAGTTTGTTTTGACCTCTCATCACCCAACGCGAGCTAAATGGAAAGCCGTCCGCGGCCTCGCGCATAAACAAATTGGCGTACTTGGAAGAATGTGCAGGGTGATTAGGTCAGCCGGCAAGTCGTCCCTGATGGTGATCCCTAATGCAGTTAGCAGAATGGTTGTTTCAGTCGGCTAATTTCCGTTTGCTGTCAGCCAGACTCCAAAACAAACTTGTGAAATGATTATCAAGGTTTTCAGGAATGCTGCAGGAAGCTTACACCTTTTGCCCTGATGGATGCTGTACATGCATCCTCTCGACAGTAGAGGTGGAGAGTGCAAAGGTAGCATGACCCATAGAGCCACAACAATGATGGGAAACATGCCAGGTTGAAACAAACTGGAATTATCCTTAATGAAATGCAGTTTAATCATGGTTGGATTTCACTCTAATCCCGAAACACACAGCAGGTTGGACCATCTAAAGTGCATCTCTTCTCTGAGCCTCCGTTATTTAACCCCTCTCTTGTCAGCTGGAACACTCTTCACCGACTTTGTTCAAGCTCGCAAAGGCAATAATTTAATCTCAGGCCAAATCACCACAGCAATCATCTGTTGTCAGATTTACTGGCTGGTTGCCACATTGTCTCTCTCCTTGGATTTGCCCTCAGGGACTGTCCAGTCACTGCTCCCAGGGGAGACGTCTTCCTTTCGTGCTATTGACACCACTTCTGGGTCATAAGAGTGCAGATAATTCAGAGAGGAGGTGTTGGCTCATTACGGTTGTGCAGACTAGGGAGCAGAACAAACCCCGTCCTTTCCCAAACGATCGCTGATGGCTGGTTACCCACAGCCACCAGTGTTGGTGGTTAACCATTCATGAACTGTTATATAAAATGCCATTGTTCCACTAAAGCTTTAATTGTGTGAATGAACGGCAGGCTCTCTGCACATTGAATAATGCATTTATGAGTGTGCATTAATAAGGAATGCCATGCATAATTCATCATTCACCGCGACAATAGTTCAAACTTTTCAACAGCGCAGCAACATTTTAGAACATGGAGAGAAAAAAAAAAGCAGACAGGCTGCGTTTTGTCCTTTCATTTTCTCCCATTGTTACAGGCTGCAGGGAAAGGTGCAGCAGCAAGCACACTTTTAGAAGCACCGTGAGTGCTGACCCGGAGTCAGGGCACTTAACATGATGCTGATTCTCTGCAGAAAGTTCATGTAATCACAGAGGAAAAGCAGCGGTCCACCCACTGTGGTGCATCCGGATGAGTTACATCTAGCAACACTCTAACGAGGTGGAGAGATGAGTCAAACACTGGAGCTGATGTGTACGTTGCATACAGATTTTAGGAGGGAAAGTTTTGAATGGACTGAGTTTGTGTGTGTGTGTGCTGAGAATTGGCCTTGGATAAAATCTAAGACATTATCAAAGTTGAAAAAAATAAAAAAATCAGCTGAGAAGAGATTGTATTTGGAAAATCCAACATCTTATAAGGAGTTTGTTTTTCTCCTTTCACTTACGCTCTGACGATATTATTTGTTTGGCAGAACACTGAGTTCACACAGGGAAATCATTTAGACGCTTACTGTGGAAGCACATTAAATGCACACAAGGACCCCACCACAGTTATGATCTATGATCTCATCGTTACAAGATAATTTACTGCTGAGGCAAGATAGGAACAGTTTAGAAGTTACCTTAGAATCCTCTGATTTTTCAGTGAAAGTCACTGATTGTTGTCAGTACATCTAATGGTGCACATCAAATGGAACTGTCAGTAGTGAATTCAGCGTTCTTTCATTCATTCCTCTATCAGCTATACCCAGAAGTACAAATACTTTGTTGCTGTACTTAAGTAGATTTTGCAGGTATCTGTACTTTACTTCAGTATGAATTTTTCTGACGACTTTTTACTTCTACTCCCTACATTTGAACACAAATATCTGTACTTTCTACTCCTTACATTCTCAAAACTGGCTCGTTACTCTGCGGATGACGACTTGACGTAGAAGACGCAACAACGAACGTCTTTATCTTTCCCAGCAGTGTCCAATTTGTCACTGAAGCTCAACACACTCCTGTCTGCGAGAGGCTTTTTAAGCACTGCAGGACTGATTTTCAGACCCAAAAGGGCACATGTTCATCCAAAGAGCTTTGAGAACCAGCTTCTACTGAGGCTCAATAAAAGATGTTGGTCGTCGTGAAGAGACGAGCGTTTCCATGTTGATTATAATGTTTGATGTTCATAATGTTGCTGAAATGGAAAACTGTCCAGTGATGATTTTTTCTCTGTACCAGCACTGTGCAGGTTCTTAAAGGATGAAAACAATCCTATTTTGAGTGTTTAAAACTTTTCTTGTTCTGCAGAGTTATCAAAAGAGGCATCGTGTATCATCTTTCTTTCTTTATTTTTGCTTTTGTGCTTAAGTATATTTCTGAACCTGTACTTTTTTTTTACTTTTTGAAGGAGTTGAGTCAGCACTTCTGCTTTTACTAGAGTCTATTTTGTACACAAGTATCTCTTCTTCTACTTAAGTAAAGAATGTGAGTACCATCTCTGGCTATACCCACTTTTATCCAACCCTGAAGCCTGTCCTAGCTAACACTCGTCACACCTTAGACCAGGGGTGTCCAATCCTGGTCCTCGAGGGCCACAGTCCTGCATGTTTTAGATGTTTCCCTCTTCCACCTGATTCCAATGATCAAGATCGTCATCAGGCTTCTGCAGAGCTTGATGATGAGCTGATCATTTGAATCAGGTGTGTTGGAAGAGAGAAACATCTAAAACAGGCAGGGCTGTGGCTCTCGATGACCAGATTGATGGGCTGGCGATCTGTCTAAGGTGGGTTGCCTTAGTCAGATCGCCAGCCCATCACAGGCAGACACCCCACCATGCATGCTCACACCCACACCTACAGTCAAGTTAGAATCCTCAGCTGGCCTCCCATGTACGTCTTTGGACTAATAGAAAACCGACACAGGGAGAACGCAAAAACGTGTCAGCCGACCAGCCCGTTCACACCTGCTTGTCCCTTCCTGCCGTGAGGTGACAGTGCTAACGACGGCAGAGTCGTCAGGAGAACTGTTGACTTTCTCTCTGTCATATTCTAAGGTCTTGACATTAGCGCTACATAAAACCTGAACTGAACTGCCTGTTTTATTTGAAATGCCATAATTCCTGTTTCTTGTAAAAATTGGCATCTGGTCACAAGACATTGCTGCTGATCTCACAGCACAGCTAACCTGTGTTTGTGTTCATTTTGCCAGATGATGAACAGATAATTTGATTTTAACCTACAGCTCACCACCTTGATAATAACAGCTAGTTAGCATGGCAGCCTGTTTATGAGCAGTGATCATAATTCACTGTAGTTCTAACAGCAGAAACAGAACAATATACACACGAGAACACGAATCATTAATTTGGCATCATTTAAATCAATATATATATGTGACCACAGAATCATGTAATCGTACTTCTCTTTTTGTATTGGTTCTTCCTAATTCCAGTCAAGGAATAAAATAATTTTGCTGAATGTGTTCAGACAAAGTGAGCAACATCTTTATTTTAATAAAAAATAAGACAAAAGTTAAATTTGTTGAAATGATATTTTACAAAAATTTTCAAACTGGAATTAACTTGCACAACATTTTCCCAAATGCCCACAGGTGTTGCCAACACTTGGGGAACAAAATGGAGACTCTACATGTAGATAATGTATTATTTACGTTTTTACAACCTCTACAAACTCAATGTTTTTTTTTTTGCACATCGACTCCAGACGGATATTTCATCACGCTGAATGTTTCTTCTAACAACCTGTTGACAGCTGGCTTCTCTGTATGCTGGTTTTGAGCCCCGTTGCGTTTATTTTACTGATCAAGAAGATTTTATTTTCCTCTGTCCCTTAAACAAACATGTAGAATAAAATGATTTCTATGAAATATTAGACAGAACCGTATATATACCACATGTTGCTCTCGATGCATAAGGAGGCTTAATTAAAGTTCGGGGTTTTTTTGCACTTTGTGCCCTTCCATCCACCCCAACAACCTCCTGCTGACTCCAGGAAATAAAAAGCCATCTCTGTCCATAACGTGAGCACGACTTCTCTCCATCTACACGTAATTGAAATCACTTGTGTTGAGTTTCTATAAGGCAGAGTGGCTGCATGTAAGTCCTCACTGTAGCTCCGTCTGTTTACCTTGAGTGATGTTTCCTCCAGCTCCAGAAAAACTGAGTTGTCAAGTGTCTTTAGTGCAAGGTTCTTATCTTCTACCTGTGCTGGAGGTGAATGTATGGTCTCTTTCAATTCAACTATTGTACGCTTTTTTTTTCTTTTTTTTTTGTGGGTGACAGCAGGTGTTACAATTTATGAAATAGAACTCGAAAAGGGGAAAACATTGCAGTGAACCAAAGGCAAAGAGAGAGCTGAGGGTCATGTAACCAGTCAGAGTGCAAAAAACAACACTAAAAGGGTTGTGTGCAGACCGCAGGGCAAAGCTGAAACTTCTGTGCCGAGTTTCAACACTGAGAACTCGCTGAAAGGAGCAATCTGATTGATGCTGTGTGGATTCTGACAGAATATTCTCCTTTCATTTTAATATCTTTTGACTTTTATATACCATATTCTCAGCAGCCATTGCCATTTCCTGTGAATAATTTCCTAAACAGCGTGTAATATGTTTAGAGACCGCTATGAATTGCGTTCAGTCTGTTTAGATCTAGTTTGGATTTGTCAAAAACTAAACTTCAGATCATGAATCAGGCGTGTTAAACTAAGCAGAATGTGGACTGAAAATGGATATTCAATAAAATAATAAACCGTGCTCTAATAATAGGAACTAGATCAGACCATTGGAGAACGTTCCAATTTAGTCATAAAGCCCAGAAAAGCATAAATTCATGTTCAAGCAGTGCCATAATATTTCATGTCTTTAGCTTCTGTCCATGCATTAGAATGGAGGCATGGAAAAGTTTTTAACTCCCCTGCTGCCTTCGAATATTATCTTCATGCTTCCATTTCTTGTGTAAATGTATGTAATAAGGTGATCCTCCAGTCTCCGGAGGCGATCATAGACCCACCGTATCATCGCACATCTGTCAGAAAACCCCCGGACGCGGTCCTGCCGGAGTTCCCCCGTGAATTTCTAGAAGCCCCCGCGAGCTCCGTCCCATTTCAGCTGAGCAAACCACAGGAGATGAAGGGGGCAGAGGGCACTGCTAGATGTGCTTCAACTGCCAATGGGAAATGTCAGCCCCTCTCACAGACCAGGAATAACAAATAGCCTCTTGAGTGTCTTGACAAGCGATGGTGGCTGCAGCAAACTCACTCCACCCCCCCCGAGTCCACAGAGAATTATACATGACGTGAGAAAGAGCCTCCCTCTACCTGAGAAATTTATCTCATCTAGTGCTTGAAGACATTTTGACAAGAGTCGCTTACATATTTCATTGGATTTCTCGGGAAATTCAGTCAGTCCCAACACCAGGAGTCATAAATTGGAAAGGCTTGACATGATTTACTTTCAGTCTGACATCTGAACATCCGCTTAATATTTACGCCACAGTACCCTGGCAGAGAGGGGAATAATTGTCCTTATTTAATTCCCTATTTTACATTTTAGTCTGAAATCCTCTACAAATAGACAGTACTTTTCATTTTTCACTCCAAACCCTGTCCAATTTATTTCATTTATTTTACAGCCACTAAATGTCACCAAAAGTCGTTTCCTACGACCGCAAAACGCTTTCAGACGTGTTTATTGGCTCACGCGGCAGGTCGGACCATGTAAAGTGGAATCTTCTGTCACGGCACTTTTTCAGTTGGTGACAGAAATTGCACTGATGTTGCACTCTACCCCGCTCTGTGGCTAGAGCCTCCTTTTTTTTAGTGTTTGTGTTTTTAAATGAAACTGTGACAAACATACAGTTAGTTCTGGAAATAAAAAGCAATTGGACAGTGAGTCAGTTTTCATACTTTTTTTTTTTGCCTCTGTGCACCACATCCATCCATCCAT
>NW_007578691.1:180249-184564 GCF_000690725.1 Stegastes partitus
ATCCATTACTTCGTATGGTTAGAGTCCACAATAAGTTAACCTGACATATAATCACTACCTCTACCAACATCTGTCATTTAGTGAGGGCTGTATTTATTCGAAGGTGCTCTTATTAATACAACACATGTGTCTCTCTCTCACACTGAATCCTGGACTCTGATATTTCATTTAGTCCAGTTTATTTCACTCACAGATTGAACTTAATGTCAGACTGCAAACAGTGGCTGCTGGTGCTTTGGCTGCTTAATAGACGGGTTGGTCACCATGAATGACATAAATGCATTCGATTAGCTGTAACATTAAATTAAAGTGTGATTTATTCCATTTCAAAATTAAATCTACAACTTTACTACTGACATTTACACTTCAGCTATGAACACTATCTTCATAGACCATAATAAATATTACAGGAATTGACATTAACTAACCGAGCCATTTTTCCTGATTAAGATCGAGCACAGAAATGTTGCATTAAAATCAATTTTTTTGCAAGTTAGACAGTGTGTGGGAGTCTTTTCGAAACTTTTTGGGCACCCCTGGCCAACTTTTCTGTTACTGTGAATAGCTAAGTGAGTGAAAGATGGCATAGTGTCCAAAAGGCAAAAAGATGAAACGTTTCTTTAATCGAAAATTTTTATGCAAGAGTGTCATCTTGTACAGTTTCAAAATAACAAAAAAAAAGAGGGGGTGCCTGAAGCCAATGTTTGGTCGCCCTGCATGGTCAGTACTTGGTAACGTTCCCTTTGGCGAGTATCACAGGTTTTGTGTAGCCAGATGAAAGTATTTTAATTTATGTTTAGCTCGGTGTGATTCATCGGCCACCTGTTCTGCTCTTTAAAGGTCCATCCACTGAATTTTTTTTTTTATGTTTAAATCACGGTACTGTGACGGTCATGGCAGAACTTTGCACCTTTTGAAGAAGCCCATTGCATATTTAGGATTTGTTTAGGATCATTATCCTAATGTAAAAACCATCCTCTTTTCATCTCAAGATTTTTTGTGTAATTCTTGCCTCCAGAAGTTGCTGGTAGTTAATTGAATACATTAATCCTTCTGCTAGTGAAATGCTCTCTGTGCCACCGACTGCAACACAAGCCCAAAGCCCAGATCGATCCGCCCGCGTGCTCCGAGTCAGAGGTCTTTTCTTCATTAAATTACAAAACCCTTTCCTCCAAACATACCTTTGCTCATTCTGGCCAAAAATCTCTTTTTTTTAGCTTCATCAGTGCCGAGGACTCGTTTCACAAAGTACATCGAGCTTCTTTCAAGGTTCATTAAAAAAAAAAAAACTTCTAACGCAGAATTTCGTGGCGAGGGTGCAGGAAAGGTTTTCTCCTGATGGCTCGGCCATGAAGGTCATATTTGCGCAGGTGTCGCTGCACAGCAGAACAGAGCACCTCCACTCCACAGGCTGACAAATCTTCCTGAAGGTCTTTTTGCAGTTGAATGTGGGGTTTTGATTTGCCTTTCTACCGGATCCACAAGCTGTTCTCTCAGAAAGTTTTCTGGCTCTTTCAGATTTCATCTTGACCTCCAGCATTCCTATTAACTGCCTTTTTAGACAAAACACAAACAAACATTAGGAACAGAGGAAATGGCTTCCTGAAAACACTTTACTATCTTCTTACAGCCTTCTCCTGCTTTGTGGGCATCAGATGGGTTTTTTTTTTTTGATTTTCTAAGTGTTTGGCAGCTGGTTAGAGGAGTATTTATAAAGCTTTGAAATTTTCATCACCTGGCCTTTCCTAATGATGACTGTGAACAAGCTAGAGCCTTCATAAGCTAATTAAAAATGAGCTCTTGTGGAGCCCAAACTATTGCATGGTGCGCCTTTCCTCTTTTTTTCCCACTCTGAAAGTGTAGAAACCAAAACAACACTCATTCTGCTTAAATCGTTCATCCTTTGCTCACTTTGCTGTTCACTGAAGTGTTGAGCAGGGGTGTGCAAACTTTTCCACGCCACTCCAAAGCTCATACATTACCACTGTGTGCCGGCGATGTTATATATTGATTCTCTAAATTGCACTTGACAGTAGATTAATTAAATTCAAACCACTAGATGTCAATATTGTTCAGGTTTTTAATGTGCAAAATTTGCCTCGGATTGGAACTCGGCACAGTTTAAATAAATAATGTTTTACAATTAATCTGAGTTGTGTGCAACATTATGTGACAGGCACACCACAATACCCAGGGCCATTTCCTCCAAATAAGACCAGCTGCCACAACGCAGAAGGTCAAGTTACAGAGTGACCAGAATGAAAAGATTCTCTCCCTGAAATGCCCGAGGACAGCTCCAGCAACATGTCACTCTTCTGATGTGCATGTCAGTGTATGAGTGTGTGTCTTTCAGTGCATGTGTGTTTGTGTGTGTGTGTGTGTGTGTGCTGGTGGGGTTCAGTAACCTTGCCAGCTCTTGCTGTAGCTTTCTATTGGCCCTGCTCATCGCCTAGGGACGGATGGTTATCGCTGCATGCTGAATCTGGTTGTGATCATCAATGCCTTGCGGTAAAGCTGATTGAAACCCCTTTACCCGGCCTCATTCTGTTTTTTTTTTTTTTACATAAACTGCTGAAGCACGATGCAAATTTACAATCTGAGCAAGAAAGCACTTGGTAGAACGTAGTCCTCTGCCAAGGCCTAATCATCCTCTCAGTTATTATTCTGACAAACATTATGCTGGACTGAGGACAATATTTACACAGTAGGAGCTGCCGTGTGTCCTGACGGTGGCGCTACAGAACAGGTCAGATCTTCTTGTTGGAGCCATGAATGTTAACCATGAATTTGTTAATTTAAAAGGAAGGGGTCGGGGTGAATATACTGTATATGAATAATGTATGACGACATACACGTTTGGACAGATGATGGCAGGATATTAAAGGTCAGAGTCAGGGGTTAAACGGAGCTGGATCTGTCTGGGGATCAGCCCCTCTACATCAATCATCAACAATGTATGTGTTTTTTTTTTTTTTTTTACAATTCTAGGTTTTAATAATTCAGTGACTAAAACATGTTTCACTTGTACCACCAGGTCTAGTGATTGTAGAAAAAGTGCAACTGTAGAGTTTATAAAATGTAGTGACTTGTGAATATCTGTTTCTCATGGTCTTCTTTCATACCGTCAACAGTTTTTTTTCCCAAATGCCACTTTGTAGATCAACTGCCTCTATTGTCAGTCCGATGATGAAGATGACATGGATCAATGCCATTGATGTCAGGTCAGGAACTGACATGGAGACCTCATTTTGTGTCTTAACTGAATGGTAATCAGATTGAAACAGGCCCGGTTCCAGAACAAGATCACTTAGGGTGCACTTGTGTGGACATCCAGGACAAAAAAGATTATTACTGAGTTTATATACGTCTACGTCTGCTTTTATCTGGATCAAACTGTCATAATGTGCTGTATACATAACTTTTTGTCCGTTTGGTGCAAAAGCAGGTAAGTCTACGTGAAACACAATATCCTGACATTTCAGTCATAGGAAAATATCACAACATATTGCCATCCTCTGTGAAAATCATGAGCGACAAAGTTTTCATCTTACCCCACTGTAATTATTTTTGTGAAACCTGCAGAGACCCTTCTTTTTCCAGGTTGTGTGGCACATGTTGAAGTTGCAGGCCAAGAGGTCAGGTGGCAGGTAGTCATCTATAGCCAGTGCTGGCACAGTGCTGTGGAGAATGGTCTGGCCACATTATCATTCTACTATAACGGGGAAAAAATCCTCCAGTGATCGCCCCGCTGCATGCTAATGTTCCACCAAAACAATCCCTCATCATTAAAATGGGTAATTCACCAAAAGAACCAAACAGGCCTACCTCATCCCATGATCCAAGTCTTTAACAAAACTTGTCAGTATCAGCGTGTAGGTTGCTGCTTGGAGAATGTTGTTGTTCTTGTTTCCCGTAGTGAGGGGGACTTTGAAAAGGGTAACATGCAGATTGCACATGGGGAGGAGAAAGCCACATGAAGTTTGTATTCTGTGAGTCACACGAACAGGAAGGAGTGAGCTGGTGGTGGTTGATGCTCAAATTTAGAACACAAGGCTAACTATGGTGGGAGTCTTCATAAAGACTTCGCTGGTGGTGGTGGTATTACTTTCTCCATCATCAGCCTTGATGTTGCAGCCGTGGAGTCTGTGTTGCTGCTAGTTTTTCCATCCATCCATTATCTATACACCGCTTAATCCTCACGAGGGTCACGGGGGGTCTGTAGTCTATCCCAGCTGATTTAGGGTGAAGGCAGGGGACACCCTGGACAGGTCACCAGTCTATCACAGGGCTACACTTAGAGACAGACAACCAAGCA
>NW_007578691.1:185139-208640 GCF_000690725.1 Stegastes partitus
AATTTAGAATCTCCAGTTAACGTCAACATGTTTTTGGACTGTGTGGGAGGAAGCCGGAGAACCCAGAGAGAACCCACACTGCACGGGGAGAACATACAAACCCCATATAGAAAAATCCCAGGTGTCCTCACCAGGATGCAAAACGTTGACTGTGAGGCGACGGTGCTAACCACTGTTCAGCCAAGCAAAAGCTCTTATTACTCACAATTAAATAATATTATTCAAATTTCAAACACAGAGTATTAAACTAAACTCTTTTGCACCACCAGTGAACCGGATCTGGTGTGATATCCTGATTAAAAAAGCACACGTGACGATTTTAATAAATGCCATTTAACCAGACGTAGGCCTATTTGAGATAAGCTAGTTGGCTGTCACATTACCGTAGCTGTCAGGCTGTGGTTTAAGCAGAATACCAAAGCAACTCCAATTACACCGTGACTTGGTAATGCAAATTTGAGCACGTCTTGGCTAACATCATTATTGTTTTTAATGATTGAATGCCCTTTTAATGTAACTAATAGAAAGACTGGTCTATGACTATTAATCCAGTCATAATAACATTGCGTATACCTTTAGTGGAAACCTAACATCCCCATCCCTGTATTTGATACTGGTGCACAGGAGACAGACAGGTTTTGTAGTTATCAGCTGGCTGGTTGTCAGTTTATGTGGAGCCTGTCAAATGATATTAATGGTGTTCCTTCTCTTGAACCCTTATAAAATCTGCCTGAATCAAATGTAGGTATTTTTATGTAGAAATATAAATCCCAGTTTAACTCCTGGTCACCGGGTCACCAAAGTGGGCACATTTAATCTCTTTTATATGGTCTGCTTATCCCAGCTAGTGCAGGTACCTATAGGTGGCATACACACAGCCACACAGACAGAGGTTACTAAGCTCCCTGTCTGAGAAAATACTGCAATTAATTTCAGTTCTATCACTTCTTCAAACTAATGGAAAAATAATGGGTGTAAAATAAACAGAGACTGCTGACATGACTTGACTTTTTCCTTTTTATTTTTGATTCAGAAGAGATTAATTCCATATCACCCAGGCTATATTTAGCCCTGTGGTATTTTCAGTTTGACATATTTGAAAGGACAAACCAAAACTGCATTTGCTAAAAACCCCTCTGAACACCTACTGTCCAGTCATGCCGTAGGACTGGAAGGGTTCAGTAAGTGTGGCTTTAACGTCCAAGCACAAGGAGCATGTCCTCAATAAACTGCATTATTTGTGGAGTTACAGGTTTGGGAAAAAATAAAAAAAAGCCCTGCTCATGACCGCCACATCCACTGTGTAGAATGCTAATTGAGCTATTAGTTTCTAATAACCTTGACGGCTTTGTCCTGCTCTTTATTGAATTTGGTGGGCCTTGCCCTCCAGCCAATGTTACCCAAGATGGCACTATGTTTAATGTCAAACATGGTGGTTAGTCCTCCTCATACAACTGACTTCTGTTGTGATGTAAGTGAGACATATTGTTGAGAATACAAGCACATATGTAAGCTGTGCAGCCAGACAAGGTTAAGTTAGAGTCGAACCCCAGCCTCATTGTGCTTAAATAATAGGACTGGGTGGTTCTACACAGATGGTTCTCATTTTAGATGAGTCAACTGGAAACATTAACCCTTAAATGCAACCCTCTAGGGCTGTTAATGTTGTAATTTTTGATATACCTTGTGGTGGCTGTGTTTGACTGTCATATTGTGTAAACCATAGTGTTTAAGATGGACAGCACAACACCACTTGGTTCCACTGAACAAAAGTGAAGGTGAAGTATTGCGAAATTGCTGGGTGCCATCTTGCAGTCGTGCAAAGTGGCGGCCCAGGGAAGAAAACATCCCTTACAAAAGCAAAGAAATTTGTTTTCCAGAAAATGTTTTTACAACTTTGTCAATGGCAGCCAGTAGTGACAAGCCTCCGCCAACGTTCTGGCAATGAAAAGTTTACCACTACTGGGAAACATGGTGACAGGTGGCTAGCCACAACAGATTGCTATTAGTGTAACCTTATTGGCAAACATCAGTTTATGTTTCTCATAGAAAGTACTTCTGGCAGTAATGGTTTGTGGCTGATAGTTGTAGTTAACCTTTGGCAATGTTGCCCCAAATTGGAAAACTGATTACAGGTTTGCTGCTGGTTTGATGGATTGATTTAATTGATTAATTGGCACTTGAATAGTCGTGCAGTGTTTTGCACTGTCACCTCTCAACAAGAGGTTCAGACCTGCTGGTGGACTGTTCTCCCCGTGCCTGGATGGGTTTTCCCTACTGTTCTGGCTTCCTCCCATAGTTCAAAGACATGCGTGGCAGGTTAATCAATAAATCTAAATGGACCATAGTTATAAATTTGAGCATGAATGGTTGTCACCCAGTGTTAGATGGGAAAGGATCTACCCCTCTTTGACCCTGTGAAATACAAAGAAGGTATAGCTGATGGATTGTACTTCTTGTCATTTGTTTTCCACAAGGTTAACCGAAGTCCTCTGCAAGATTGCTACAAACCTAATTTGGATAGAAAAATATCGATCCATTCATTATCTACTGTATACACCGCTTAATATTCACTAGGGTCGCAGGGGGGCTGGAGTCTATCCCAGCTAACTGTGGGCGAAGGCAGAGGACACCTGGACAGGTCACCAGTCTATCACAGGGCTGTACTTAGAGCCAAACAAGCACAATTACAGTCACACCTACGGACAATTTAATTTAATCGCTTTTTATTTTAAATTTTAATTTCATCAATTAGTTTAACCTCAGCATGTTTTTGGACTGTGGGAGGAAGCCACCATGCAGCCCCATATGAAAATATAACACTGCAAACTTGTACTAACATTGCTAAAGTTCAACCCCGACTGTCTGCCTATATGTGAGTATGGCAACAGTCTACACACCCCTTGAGCTTAACACAACCCAGCCATTGCAGTCTTGACTATCTTGATTTACCTTGGACTCTTACTATTACTCTGTATGTTATTTGTTCATGTAGGTATGTATCAACTGCCTTTCCCACATATTGGACGCTTGATTGTCTTCTTAGCTTTGCATCAAGGTCAAGGTGGGAGGAGGGTCTTTAATACAACGTCTCCATGCCCCAGTCATTACTACGTAGACTGTGATTGCCAATGATTTCACTCATCCAAGATGGCCCCCTTATCCAAGATATTTTGGCTCCCCTTCTAGGGAGCAGTCACGTCATCCATCCTCATGTACAGTCTGTTGCCTAAACTCATACACAATGATACTGAACCATGTCTGTTGTGCTTATTGTCACAGTAACATGATTGCACTTCAGGCTGATGCAGTTACAGGTTTCATGACTGAAGGGTTTTAGTAACAATAGCTCTGCAAATAAACATGTACCAGAGGCTCAATTGCCCACTTCAAATATGTCCAAAATAACATTGCTAAGACTGTTGAGGGGATCTTATAGTTAGAGGGTACTTCAAAAAGCTCTTGGTCTCACCAGAAAAATTGTTCTTGCATTATTTTGAAACATAGTCTCCTTTCACTTTAATGTACTTGGTCCACCAATGTTCAAGCTTCGCGATCCCTTGACAGAAGAAGGTAACATCTTTCGCCTCCAGATTTTCCTCATCAGCATGGATGTCTTCATGATTACTCTGAAAATGGCAACCACACATGTGGGATTTGGAAAACACAAGTCAGACGACACCAGACTGGGTGTTTAAAGCTACATTTGGCTTCTGCCACCAGTGCTGTGTGGATGGACTCATTGTCCTGGAGCGACAACACACTATTTTTTGGTTTCCCTCATACCTACTGATCTTCAACACCTAAACCCAACTGGTCTCAGTAGCCAAATGCTGCCTGTGCGTCCCTCCCACTTCCAGCCCGTCGGATCCTGCAAAGCAATCCCCTCCCCGACGGAACAATTACCCACCCCCAATATCCGGAGAACAGGAATTGCTATTTGGACCAGCCCTACAGTGATATAAGGCTTTATAGTGTGTAGTTATACCCTAAAATGGGAGTTACGTTCCTTGTTTCCAGGTGAGCCAGAGATTTTTGAATATCCTATAAAATTGTATATTTTGTACCAACTGTGGATGTATTTTGCAAACCTAACTTCACAGAACACATGTTTTTAGAATCTTGGGAAGTGAGAAGACCTTGGAAACTCTTGTGGAAAACAGCACACAGTACAGCACTCTGCTTTTCTGGGAAAAGATGCCACAACCTTCAAAAGGTCAGAGGTGTGCTAAATGTCTTGAGTGTTTTCAGAATTAGAGCCACTTTAGCTTTAAAAAGAAAGAAAGAAAACTCTTGCAAAAATGCTGTAATACCACATTGATTACTGGCTGACTAATTTAGGGTTGAGCAATGTTACTGTGCAGTAGAAACATGAAATATATCAGCGTTAGAGAGAGTCATTCATTTGCACACACATCTTTCTGACAAACATATCTTTAATCCATTAGTGGTAATACCGACATACCTGTCATCCTTCTGTTTTCTAATGATTCTCCCATATTTCACCCTTTTCTTCTGCTGTCCAGTCTCCAGTATTAATAAATTCCCAGAAATTGCGTATATTTTTAACCTTTCAAAAAAAAAAAAAGAAGAAGACTGGCAGTATATCCTGATAAACGTAGGCATAGCCACTGGGACTATTTGATCTGTTTGCTATACTCCCCTCTGGTGAAGGCAGATGTGGCAGAATGCCAGACGAGCCCATACACTCACTAGTTGTCCAGGGTCCTACAAATTACACCAAGGTCCCACATTCCCCTCCTCAAAGTGGGTGTCAGTGTTTACAACTTTGATCAAACTACCCTTCTGACCACAAAAGAGAGAGAGAAAAAAATAGAAATTAGAGTGAATTGTGGGAATAGCGATCAGGTCATCCTGTGTTCTCTCCTCTCTAAGCTGAATCACAGCAGACAGCAGTACTGTTAAAGTGATATGCTGGCTTGAAGTGCATCTCTTGGTCTGTGTCTTGCTCGCTTGCAGCTACTTCCAGGGCTGTTCTGTGACTTTGTGACTGGCAAACGTAAGAGTGATATACAACTATTTATTATGTTTGATAAATGCCAGCAGGCATCAGTGTTTATAAACTCCAGCTTGGAAAAGATAACAGCGTCGCGCATGAATATACATTTCTACGCCTGTGCACAAAATGAAACTCGCATTTTCCTGCAGTCACCTCTGTGGGGACCACTTAAGGCAATATATGGGCGTCATGGCGCTCATCAGAGATGCACATAACTTTAAAACGAGACAGTAATTATCTACTCTCTCAGTCAAGGTTTAGTTCCAACTCTAAACTAATGCAAGATTGAAAACAATGGACTGACATTATATCATTATTACATCTTCCTTTATCTTTAGACAAAGAGTGTGGAGTCGTGAGAGTGCCAAATTACAAACATAACTCTATAAAAGAATAATAAAATAAAAGTGGAAATATAAAGAAGGATAAATAAATAAAATGAAACATAAGTAATGTTGCTATATAAAGCAATATTAATAAAACAAAATTAATCATAAGAGAAAAGGCTAATGAAAGTAGAAATGTAAAGACAAATACATCAAGTAATAAAAAAATAATAATAAGAGGAAATGTGCTTTTATAAAGCAAAATTAATTTAAAATTTTGATCAGTAAATTGCTGTTGCTTTTAAGATGCACTTTATTCAGAGCCGCCCTTGGAATCGGCAGCATAGACAAATGGTAAGGGCCCCGACATCCACAGGGGGCGCCACAAGCAGAGGGGGAAAAATAGTGTTACTATTACCACTATTATTCTGAAATTTCCATTTTCAATGTCAAATGAACCCACAGCAACATAACTTCATAGCAAAGTCTCTTTAAAATTTTTATTTTTTTCTGTTTCATGGCTGCATCGCTGAATTTTCCTCTCTGTGTGGGGCGACGACCGCTTCCCCATCAAGATCAGACGATTCAACTCTATCAAAGTCTTGTCCGCACAGAAAAGAAGTGCTGGTTGATCGTCTGAAGGGGAAAACTCGTAGTTTGGAGTTGAAATATATTTATTGTGACACTAGTCCTGGAACTTTTCTGACACACCTCGTATAGAACTGTAACCTTAGTTAATATTTTAGTCTTTTTACATTTTGTAGTTTCCTATATGGATCTATGTTACCTATGAAGTTGTGCCATACTGTTTTTGGACTTTTCACCGTTCCATTTATTATATATTATAATTAATTATTTCATTATCAGTTGCAGCATTTTATTATTTATGTCTATATTTATATGTGTAACATTTAAGTGCTTTATTTACAACCCATTTGGCTGATAGTTGATTTGATTTCTACTTGCCATTTTTTATCGTGGGACTGATGTAACAGTCTCAGAATGTGCTGGCGTTAAGGTGAAGTGTGCACTGTCCTGCATGTCTGGTGTTGACTAAAACTAAGATAACTCAAGCAGAAAGGGATACAGATTCCCCTGAAAAGACCAGTGAAGTTTAAAGCAGGGCCAAAGTGGGTCAAATCAATGGTCAACAACTAGAAATGACATGCCTGCTTTCGTCTGCTTCTGATGTTTAAATTATGGGCTGCTCATCGTTCAAAAAACAAATTCTGAGTGTAAATCATTCTCGATGTTCATTATCGTGAAGTTAATATGTGCTGTGCGATAACAGAAAGCTTGGCAGGCATAACAACGGAAAGAAAGCAAGAAATTAGTCGTGTGATTTATTAAAGCGCAGGAATGCAAATGGGCTGGGAGGGCTGGTTGGAGATGTTTGTGATCCTCTGTGATGTAGCATGTCACAGTCTGGTCTGCTTGATGTTCCCTTCGCCCTCCCACCGGAGAGCAGAGACAGATGACAGACAAGGGAGGAGTGTAAATAAATCACACGGAGGCGCATTGCATTAGTGTGTGTGTGGATGTATCTGTGTGTATATCATATGTGTACGTTATATGCTGAACTCAAGTTACGAAAATACCACTTAGACATGCCATCCCACTTCTCCTGCAGACAGACAGGACGGGCAGATGTTGTCACCCAGGAAAACAAAATATGGGCTTCTTACTTCTCCAAACAGTTCTCAGAGGCAGAGCTGTTGTCAGGTGTCAGAAATTGGCAGAGTTAAACCTCAATGGGCAGAGAACCAGTTCTTAAGTCTTCCAGTTTGGATGTTAAGGAAGCAGCAGGCTGATTCACTGAATGAAAGAATGACTTCATTATGTTTTAGTCATCCGGAGCCTTTGCTTCCTCTGCCTTATCAGTGGGCAAACCTGATGGTTCCCAGAAATGTTTTTCTTCCTGTGAATTAACTTTAGGCAGTCGTAAATATAAAACGGATATTGGTAACATGATTGCTGTACGTTGGCAAATGGCTGACAACTTTTTTGATTCTAGGCCACAGATTTCAAAAGTGGAACATGGTAATAATGTTATGACATAAACAAAACTCAGTTAATGGAATTATTTGTTGGACGAGGGGGAAATATATTGTATATTATAATTTGTCCCATCACTGAGGTCAGTCAAGTTTATATTCTACTACGACATTTTCAACTGTGACGCCAGGGGGAAGAAAGCCGAGGCGGCCAGCTCCAGATACAGAAAGACGTCAGTGAGTCGAACTTGCCAAAGACGTGTCAGATCAACTTCCCTGATGACGACATCTTCCTCAACTTCAGGCACATGATCTCACCAGACGAAGGTTTTTACAAAGGAGCAAAGTTTGTTTTCTTGTCTCCAGCTTTAAGGTAGGACAGGCCAATGAAAGCCCTGCAGAGGAGAGTTAGAGGAGCTGAGAGGGTCATCAAAGTGTCCCTCACCTCTGTCCAAGAACTTTTCCAGAGCCGCTGCAGGAGCAGGACCCTGAACATTGTCAGGGACTCCTCACAGCCTCTCCATGAACTGTTTGAACTGCTGCCATCAGGCAAACGTTTCTGAAGAACCTCCAGAATGATCAACATCTTCATTCCAGAATGCTGAACTGCTGATCCAGATAGCAAACACTTCTTTATTTAAATTGCTTTAAATTATTGGATCCTGAAGAAACGCTCTCTCATCTTGCCTGTACTACTGTATGTACAGCAACATGACAATAAACTTTGATTTCATTTAATAGATGCAGCATTATGAAGGTTCAGCAGCAAAGCAGCCTTTACCACAGTGAGGATGCTAACAAGGAAGCAGCAGCCTACAGTAACTGAAGATAACAATGGCTCTATATCAACTAAAAGTAAAGCAGTAAACAGAAGATCAATGAAATTCTGTCAAGAACTATTTAAGTCTGAGATAAGACCAGACCTCAACATATAGACCAACAACCCAGCAGTGAGCCTGGTGACGCACCAACACCTCTGAAGTCTGATGTGGAGGAGGCAGGACGGGTAAAAAGAAAAAAAAAAAACAGGCTAAAAGTGGATAAATCATGAAGCAATTACAATTGAGTAGAACTTTTACAACATTTGGAGAAATAAATAATTACAGTACTTCCTATTAAAGTACAGGAAACCAAAAAATACATAAAAACACCACCACCAAGTACACCCAATCATTAATTCTCCCTATCCCCAAGGAAATAAATGTAAAATGTCTCCAAAATAACAGAACAATCAGTCTTCTCCGTGATCCTCGCAAAACAATGCTTTAGATTATCCTGAACAGATTGAAGAATTCAGCTGAGGGAATACTTTCAGAACAACAGGAAGGATTTAGACCAAAGAAGAAGAACCGCTGAAGAGATTCTCATCGTCAGACTTCTGATTGAGAAGTATTATCTTTAACACTGTGACCCTATAGCACAACAATAGAATATATAAGACAGCTCTGCACTACTGCTGGAGAACATCAACCATGACATGCAACTATTAACAAACTCTCCTGTTTCAGGCATGTGTCAGTATATTCAGGAAAATGTATTAAGAGTCAAAGCCCTCAGTGCAGGTACACTCAGTACATGTTACTGTTAGAATATTATATCCTGTCAGATTATTATTCCTCATGCATTCAAATAAATGCAGGATCTTACTGTTGTAGCTGCTTGAGGTGGAGCTCATTTTGCATTACAACTAAATTCTCAAGGGGTAATCTGCCGATTTTTATTTATTTTTTCTATATTTCTTTTTGTTTGTTTTTTTTAAAAAGCCGTCACAATTTGCCCAAAGTTCAAAGTGACACTTTCACAATTCTTGTTTGGTTCAAAGTCCAAAATAATTAAAACTACATTAAAATGATTCAAATAATCAAAGGTAAAAGCAGCAAATTATAAATTGGTGAAAGCTGGAACCCTGAAATTTATTTATTTACTTTTTTTATTTATTTTTTTACATGAAAAATGATAATTAGAAAAATAGTTGCAAATTAAATTTTTTAGCAAATCAACTGATTTTAATCATTGGCCAAGTATTTCAGCTGCACTTGTATAAACTGGTGGGTGGTTTAATGAACTGAAATGTCATGTTTTTGAAGCCCCTCATATGTGTCGTGTGCAACAATGTTATAATAAATCATATAAGTTGTAAAGTAAGTAATCGAGCTGAGGTAAAAAAGAAGTACAAATGTGTTTATTACTTAAATAAATGTACGTTGGTAGTTTCCACCACTTGAAGGTAAATTTAGCCAATTAATGAGCCAGTGTGAATCACCTGGCTTCCTGTCACTGAATAAGATGGTTTTATCCAAAGATAAAACTGCAAATGATTTCCCACTGCTGTCAGCAGATGGACTCTGGAAGTTGAAATTTGGAGGATAATAAAAGCTGTTTCAGAGCTTTAAAAAAAAAAAGCTATTTAGTTGCTGGGCTGCTCTTTAATGTGACAGTGCAACTTCACACCACGACATGTTCACACCTCAACACTTGTCACCCGTCTTGATGAGCTGTCTGCATTGAAATGGCATCTCGCCTCGGGCTGAAATAACCGGAATCCATAAAGTCAAAACAGAGAAGAAGAAGCAGATGGTGAACTCAGTCGATGTGCAATAAAAAATACGATGATGATGTTTGCCGTGTTTCGGGTAGACGTTATCCTCTGCTCATTTAGCCTCACTGCTCTTTGTGTTACCAACTGTTTTTCCTCTGCTGTTTTTTTTTTCCCCCCTGTGACGTCTATATAGGCTCCATAGTTCGCCGGTAACGCCCACATCCAGTGGAGCTCAGGCCTAAACTTTAGAGAAAATCTACATAAATCTATATGCTGCAAACAAGAGCAACACATGGTTCTTCTACTCATAATAAATGCAGCTGCTCCATTCTGCCTGTTGAGGTTTGACCCATCCAGTGAACTCATCATCTTCCAAAACAACTGTTGGTGTCAGTATCTGATATGGGATGTTTGTTCAACACATTTCTCATTAAAATTAAGTCTTTGAAGTTTAATATTTAAAAGGTAGAATGGACTTTGAGCAGTGCAGTTCTGAAAACCACTCATAAAAAATAATAAATAAAGACAGCAATCACAAACTCTCCCTCAGTCAATTATGGGCTTCCTGAAGTGAAATGTCAGCGTGCATCTTGTCATTCCTCTTAGGCCTAAGGGTGTTTTCTCCATCTTAACATATCTTCTTTAGGTTTTTGCATTTTTTTATTGCGTTTTAAAGGCACTTGCATATTCCACCCATGTGTTTTATATCTTATATATTCATATATGCTATGCAAAAAAATGTGTGCTCTGTCTATAATGAGCCATCACTGATTGTGGATCGCTCGAAGAGGTAGCTTAAGATGGAAAAGTTTAAATCTGAGTTTAGAAATTCTTCAAATTGCTTGTAAAAAAAAACCATCTCGGGGACGGATTGTTTTGGTGCCTGAAATGGGTTTTGCCAAAGTTGTTGGCTTACTAAAATAGTGGAATATATGAATAAGATAGCAAATAAATGACTCAAATGAAATTCTGTGATATTGTTTTTTGGAGCAGAAGCTTTGCCTCTCACAACTTTCACCAAATGATCGAGGAACTGAGAATGAGTAATGGCTTGATACCACACATTGAGCCTCATGTTGGCATTCCTAAAAATATATACATATAATTAAGAATGAAGTAAAAATGCCAACAGCTCATGTTAAGACATACTTGTAACATATACAGTGACACTATTAAAGTGACTGCTAACCAACGTAACATGATCTCTTCTGTATTCTCCTTCTATGGAAAGATCGATCACCTCAAACTTCTCTTGGCTACAGGACCTAATGTCATTTCTGAAGTTAGAAAAATTGAATTTGCTGTCCGTGCCTCATCTGAAATTTTTTTACAAACATTGGCAACCTCTCATCTCCCATTTTGGAACATTGCAGTCCATTTCATTAGACTAGAGTCCCGGAAACATAACCAATAGATGTAGACAGGTTCAGAATTACACGGTGGGCGACTGTGTGGATTGTAATAGCGTGAGTGGTAGTTTTAAAAACATGAATCTGCAACAATACAATCTGTGCATTGTGCTATATCATGGCAAATTTTAAAATACATTTGGTTGGGAAAAAAAAAACGACACTGTAATAACATGGTAATAACTGTCAAGTCATGCTGCAGAACACTTTCTGCTGCATGTGGATGGCAGCTGGAAATCCTGTGGAAAAAAAAAAAAAGTTAATCACCTAATGGGAAGTAAGATTTCCCTCTCCTTCTCCTCTTTTGTCTCCTGTTCACAACCAGCAGCAGCAGCTCTCACCTGAAACAGAGATTTCCAGTAATTTTCCGTTGAGTAATAAATCTCGCACGAATAAAATTCTACCAGAAACAAAGTTTTGTATGATCAGACGATGACCATGATGCATCCATTCATCTGTGCTCTTTTGTAAGTGAAGGTAATACAAACCTTCACTAACGGACAGTCAGCTTTGTCAAACAAACGTCATAACTATTGATGCACAAGTCAGTTTATGTAGCATTTGGTCAAGATGGTCACATTTTACACCCAGTGCATTATCAGTGAGATACTGCAAAAGAAAAAATTGTGAAATAAAAACCCTTACTATCTTCAGTGGTCCCCTTATATTTTTATACTCCTCTTTAAATCAAGTCAAATCATGTTTATTGTCATTTTGCTATACATACACAGTAGTACAGGCAAGATGAGAGGGCGTTTCTTCAGGATCATTTAAGTTTTGCAGAATGAACATCTGGGATAGGCAAGACACTAAACGTCCACTCTCGCTGGCTCCTGAAGGAGGCGCTGCCATCACATTGAACGTGGTGAACCTCTTCAGGTCCTGGTAGGTCTTCAGGGACACAATGACACACATGATGGTGAAGCTGCAGATGCTGCCCAGAGCTAGCTGTCTGTCTGTCCACCCAGAATAATGTCGTCCCCTCCAGCTGTATGTCCGTCTGGGATGTTGTCATGGAGCCATGTTTCTGTTAAAGCAAACACACAGCAGTCCCTCCATTCTCTGCGGGTTTCTCTCAGCAAACGTAGCTCGTCCAGCTTGTTGTGGAGGGAGCGGACATTGGAGAGCAGGAGCGACAGTCCTGCTGGTCTGGAGGGGTTAGCCTTTAGCTTAGCATGGATCCCGGCTCTCTTCCTCCTCTTTTTTTCTCTTTTGTTTTTTCATCAATGAAATCAATGAAGTACCATCATCCTCATCGTTACGTTCAAAAACCACGGTAACATCACGCAGCTGTAAACACCTTTGACACATTTTAAGTGTCTTTAAAGCTGATTTAATGAAGATCTTTGTGTTCCTGAGGTGATGGAACGTCCTCGGTGATTTCCTAAATGCACATTGGTTAGTTCCACATAAAAATGTAGACAAATGCACCTAAATCCTCCAGTGGTGAAATTCAGATAATGTGATTCTAGCTCTTGTTTTGTAGATTTTGGAATTATTTTAAGTCTATTTCTACCCTGTTTTATCACAAAGGTGTTAATATTGATAGCGCCTTGATTTAGATGCACAGTGTTCAAGAATCCCCAACCTGGATTATCAGTGCTCTGAATGGAGCCACATACCTCACCATAGCACACTGGCTCTGTACGGAACAGCAGGAACCCTATTTTCATTTCCTGTTAGTCAGACACATCATCTGACCCATAAAAAAACAGGTACAAACAAACACTGTGAGTGTGTATTTGATTCACAAAAAGATTGAATGTCCAATAGTTAACAAAGAATGTTCAGAGCTCTTCTTTTTGTGGAGAGACCAGTTTTTGAAAGCTCAGGCAGTACAATTATCTTTGATGACAGCTGAACTGACTGTATATACACACATGGACAGAATAGTTGGTACCCCTCAGTTAATGAAAGAAAAACCCACAACGGTCACAGAAATAATGTGAGTGTGACAAAAGTAATAATAAATAAAAATTCTATGAAAATGAACCAATGAGAATCAGACATTGCTTTTGAACTGTGGTTCAACAGAATTATTTTAAAAAATAAACTCATGAAACAGAACTGGACAAAAATGATGGTACCCCTAAAAAAGACTGAAAATAGTGTCACCATAAGGACATGTTCAATCAAGGTGTGTCCTCTAATTAGCATCACAGGTGTCTACAAACCTGTAATCAGTCAGTCGGCCTATTTACAAGTCGTCACTGTGCTGTTTGGTGACATGGTGTGTACCACACTAAACATGGACCAGAGGAAACCAAGGAGAGAGTTGTCTCAGGAGATTAGAAATAAAATGATAGACAAGCATGTTAAAGGTAAAGGCTATGAGACCATCTCCAAGCAGCTTGATGTTCCTGTGACTACAGTTGCACAGATTATTCAGAAATGTAAGATCCATGGGACTGTAGCCAACCTCCCTGGACGTGGCTGCAGGAGGAAAATTGATGACAAATGGAAGAGATGGATAATACAAATGGTAAGAAAAGAGCCCAGAACAAGCTCTAAAGACATTAAAGGTGAACTCCAAGGTCAATGCACATCAGGATCAGATCGCACCATCCGTCGTTGTTTGAGCCAAAGTGAACTTCATGGGAGACGACCAAGGAGGACACCGTTGTTGAAAATAAATGATAAAAAAAAACAGAGTGGAATTTGCCAAACTGCATGTTGACAAGCCACAAAGCTTCTGGGAGAATGTCCTCTGGACAGACGAGACAAAACTGGAACTTTTTGGCATCAGCTCCATGTTCACAGACGTAACAATGAAGCACATCAAGAACAGAACACTGTCCCTACTGTGGAACATGGAGGAGGCTCTGTTATGTTCTGGGGCTGCTTTGCTGCATCTGGCACAGGGTGTCTTCAATCTGTGCAGGGTACAATGAAATCTCAACACTGTCAAAGTATTCTAGAGAGAAATGTGCTGCCCAGTGTCAGAAAGCTTGGTCTCAGTCACAGGTCATGGGTCTTGCAACAGGATAATGACCCAAAACACACACGGCTAAAAACACCCAAGAATGGCTCAGAGGACAACACTGGACTATTCTGAAGTGGCTTTCTATGAGCCCTGATTTAAATCCTATTGAACATCTGTGGAAGGAGCTGAAACATGGTGTCTGGAGAAGGCAGCCTTCAAACCTGAGACAACTGGAGCAGTCTGCTCATGAGGAGTGGACCAGAACACCTGCTGAGAGGTGGACAGGTCTCACTGACAGGTACAGAAATGGTTTGATTGCAGTGATTACCTCAAAAGGTTGTGCAACAAAATATTAAGGTAAAGGTACCACCATGTTTGTATCAGGCCTGTTTCATGAATTTATTTCTTAAAATAATTCTGTTGAGCCACAGTTCAAAAGCAATGTCTGGTTTTCATTGGTTAATTTTTATAGAATTTTCATTTATTTTTACTTTTGTCAGATTCAAGTTATTTCTGTGGCCGTTGTGGGTTTTTCTTTCATTAACTGAGGGGTACCAACTATTTTGTCCGTGTGTGTGTATATATGTATATGTATAATTTTTTTATATATATAATTATCGTTTGTATAAATAAATGCTAGTGGGATGTCTCTTTTATATTCTTCATTGTTGTAGTAGTTAAATTAAGTATAACATATACATAGATGCATATGTCCTATTGACAAAAGTGTTGTATTAATTCAACGTTTTGTTTAATAGGATCAGGGTAATCTTTGATTTTCTCAAGTCCTTCTGAAAAGTTTTAAGCCCATAGTTTTATCTAATTCCAACCAGGTCAGATGATGTAACCTAATCTGATTTCTTTTTTTCTTTTGTTTGCTTTGAACAATCTGTTCTCAAGATGTCAATCCGATAAACAAAATTCGATCAGAATACTTCTGAACAACGGGGCACAGACGGTTAAAACTTCTTAATATTTATTCTATTGAACATTTACCTGTTTTAATATAATGAAATGTGCCAATATTATATCATATGTGACTATTTCAATTATTGCTCTTTAGGATATCATCCATAAAATGTTAAAGACGTTAAAATGAAGCTTTCTTGCAAACATTAAGTGTTTTTCATCAAATCTCATTGTGTGTATCTTTGAGAGCGAAAAAAGTTTTATTAAAATTTCAAACTGCACTGTTTCTGCGTGTGATTGTTAGCTTGTAACACCTTCTTCAATGCCTTTGTCAGCACATTGCTGAGAGTCTTTGCAAATTACTGTTAAATCAGAATTCGCAAAAATAACCTTAAGCAATACTGTATGAAGGTTCTACATGTGAGTCAAATACAAGTTTTATTGTTTCTGTTTCTACAAAACGGACAACATTGAGAAAATAAACTCAAATAAATCAATTTCATATTTTTAAAAACCATTTTTCATTTTTCTCATTTATATGCTTTTCTATTCACTGTCTGTTAAATTAACCAGAATTTAAACATTAGAATCACAAAAAGATGTTAAAGAAGATTTTGTAGAACTTTACTAAATGTCACGGACTTCTGAGCTGTTTTTAAGCACATTGTCAATGTCTGCATAAAAAAAACCTTACTGGACTTTTTGTTTTGTTTTTTTAAATCTCAAAATATCCCAAAAATAGTTTTTACATTCAGGAGAATAAAGAAGAGCACATAGCTGTGATTGTCCAAACCTCTCTGTTTTAACCATCCTGCTCATTCTCCTTCACCAACTTTACATTCACGCTCTGGTTTCTTTCAGTTTGGGTTTGACTGGCGTTTCTTAAATTACGCCGCTGAAGAACTGCTGCCACTTATCGCCTCAACTCTCAATATTCACATCACAGCAGTGGATGGAGCGGACATTCAAATCTTATTTCCTAAAAAATTCTGTTAAAACTGACGATATATGTGGATGTAAACCCAGCTCACGAGGATGTCTGCCAACGTTTGTTGATTTCAGCTTGAGCTGAGCTTTTTTTTATTTTACTGTCCAGCCACCGTGGAACAAATGAGTTGATTATAATTGATGCAACCTTCTCATCTTCAGTCATCACTGTATGTTAAAGCAATGAGCTTAACCGTTCCCTCATTAAATCAAAAGCTTGTACACTGTTTGCGCACAGAGCTTATTACGTCTCATTGTTCTTTATTGTCAAACAGTCATTCAGCAAATCTCCTGCAATCACATGTTGCTTTTTCTCTCCAACGTAATTAATACGGGAGCGAAGGAGGAAGCCGGGTGAGTTACAGCCTGCATGAGGAGGATGTCAGGGTGGATGGATGGGCTGTATTTATTTATTTGTTTTACTCCATTATGCGGGCGTGGCACTAAGGTTTAGACTAGGACCAGCATTTTCCTCTTGGCTCTACTCATCGAGCGTACAGGAGAAATCTCTGGAAACACTGACAGCAGCAGAGCCTGTATTTTATTTACGTACACAAGATTTACCATAAATGATAAATACAGGCATGTAATCATAAAAGCATTTTCTTCCAGGCCGCTGGAAATCAAATATTCAGCTTTTTTTCATTAATCCCCAATCGTTTCTTACACCGAGGCCCAGAACATATGCTCAAATATAATACAATTAGAGTAGAACTAGCTTTTCCAAATAAGTCCCATTGAATCGCTTGCTGAAATTAGACTCCAGCTTTGGCGACTGTCTTTTATATCACATTAATAGCGGGTGCAGCGCGGTGAAACGATGGCATAACTGCTGATTAGAATGGCGCCTTTCCACACGAGCGCGACAGGAAGCACACGCCGACAGTTTTTCTAATCGCTCTGTGCACCGTCGCGTGGGATTACGGGGATGAACTGTTTGCTCCAGATGAAAATTGAGGTAAATCAATTTTCCATTTTCTTTTAGGACTTCACTTCTATCTAGTGTCAAGCTAATGACAAGCACGAGCCACTGGGACAGGAGTCATTCATCAAAGGCGTTTAAAAGCAAACGCTGAGCCGGCTCCTCTCTCTCTCCGCTCATTAGTTCAAACAAAATTACTTCTGAGGAGAGCCGCTTGCAGCTATCACGCTCCGCCTTTATGGGGCGGTGGGTGTTTGGTGGGGGCTGCAGGGAACGAGCGAATGAACTGCGAAAATAACCAAAGTAGTCTGCTTTTGATATGACTTTAATTTTTTTTTTATATTGGGCCCAAAGTTAATATTGACTCTTGTTAGACTACAACAGTGTACACAGTGGGGACAAATTAGAAGACAAAAAGCAACAGATAGAGAAATGAAGGGTCACTGAATGGTTTGATGAACATTATGTAAATTAGACCTGTGGAATTCACCGTCACCAGATCTCAGATGAACGCTCACGGATGCGTATTTCTCTCATTAGGACTTCAGACGGAGTTCCAGAGCGTTGGACAATCTGTGAAAAGAAGCAGTGGGGCTGTTCTGAGGGCTGTTAACAGCCCAACACCTTGCTAATACACCTTAGGCTGCTTTTTACTTCAGCCCGTCACACATTCACATATCTGTATTTGCTTAATTATTAACTTTTCTGGTAAAATAAAGATTAAATGATTTATTTTTATCGTAGTAATTGGACCTCCTATAAAATATGTAGTCACGAAGCAGATTTGTGAGACTTTACGAGTGTTACAATACAAACAAAAAAGAAAAACTACGCAAAAAATATACAAAACTCGTATAATGCAGCCCACAATTTGCAGTTAGTAAGGGAAACATTTGAAAATCTGCCAACTAAATCGTTACCAAACAGTTTCGTTACCAATATGTTTTTAAAGGTGTGTAATAACATGCTTTAAAATATTAAAGTTCAACTCCTGTGGGAAACCTTTAAAAAACCTGCTTAAGTTAGGGTACCAATAAATGATTGATGAAAAATTGATTTTTAAAAAATCGGGCCTTAAGTAACTTATGAGGGGTCAAATCAGAGGTTTTTTCATGATTCTGAGTTGATTATTAGCATTTATATTTCACCACAAACCCTTCGTTGTTCAAAAAGGCCACGCTCACGTTTACATTCACAGCAGCTTTTATTTCACATCCTTACACACTGCTCAGAAAAATAAGGGGAACACTAAAATAACACATCCTAGATCTCAATGAATGAAATATTGAAAAACTTCATTCATTACATAGTGGAATGCGTTGAGAACAAAATAACATAAAAATTATCGATGTAAATCTAAATTATCATCACATGGAGGTCTGGCTTTGGAATCAAAATAAAAGTGGAAAATCACATCACAGGCTGATCTGACTTCAGTGGAAATTCCTCCAGACGAGTCAGAATTAATTTAGAATGTTAACTGGCTCCTGCAATTTAAATGTGAGTGGAAGAAAACAGGACAACAATCCCTAAAGTGTTAAAAACGATGTGTACTAAAGAGTAACAAACAGAACAGGCAGATTATACGACAACCTGCGTGTGGTTCTTACTGTGTAACGTGAAATACAAGTTTCACTTTCATTTATTTACTATAATGAATGCGTCTTCTTGTAAATACTATATTTTTTCATTCAATAATATATTTCTTGTCATCTTGTGTACATACTTATAGTATTACTTAATCATTGTTATTCCATAAACCTTCCGTTCTATATTTTTTAGAAGCTGCTGCGGCATGAAAATTACCCCAAAGGGGCCTCAATAAAAATAAATCTATTCTATTTAAAATGAGTACAAATCCCAAAATGGATTGAAAATAGCAGTTAATATCATATAAAACCGTACAATAATATTGTCAACATCATTTTCCCACAATTTAATTTTGATTTGCTCACCAGTGTTTTACTAAAACACCATTTATTACTCAGCAACTACCATCAACCTGGCTTTTTTCCACCGTACCTCTATATAAGTATCGTAGGAATCAGTAAGTATTTTATTGGTAGCTGATTACTACAATAATGTTTTGTCGTTACTTCATAATACAGCCTGCAATCACACATTAAAACCAATCAATAAATAGATAAAGCATACACCACAGACCAAAATATCCCAACTGTGGATTATCTGAAACAAACAAACAAACCAACAAACAAAACCCAAATGATGCTTCACTCTTCATAACTAACTGTTTATTTGTAGAGCAAAAATTGAGAAATAAATATTCACATGGACATCCTGATTAGTTATTTTGAATTTTGAATTTTTGAATTTTTTATTTATTTATTTATTTATTTTTCTTGCCTCAGTACAGACTGAAGTCCTTTAACACTGGTTGACTTCTGCTACTGATCTGATTGCTGAATGTTGATGGTTTTTCCTGAGCTTCCTCAATCAGAATCTGAAAAGCCTCATATCACCCTGCAGAAAAACTGTTCTGTGTCAGCTGTTCACATCTGTAGAGGTTGTAAAATTATACCAGAATACAGCTGCATGCAAAAGTTAGGGCATCTCTGGTCAGAATTATTATTATGAAGAAGATTAACTGATCTCCGACAAGGCATAAAGTTAAGGATGAAATAATCTTTTCAATATTTACATGCTATGTAAACCTTTGGGTCTCTCAGGTGGTGGAAAATTCAAAGCTTCATATATGCTCTGATTCCTTAAGCCTTGTTTCAATAATCGGCAGTCATAGGCTCCTTGAAGAAACTGGCTCGGACTCTGAAAGTCAATATAACTGCTGACACAAAGCAGGAGAAGGCTGTAAGAAGATAGAGTGTTTTTCCTGTAGCTCAGGTCCTCACTTTGTAAATAAAGTCGGAAAAGACAGTCAACAGGAATGTTGGAGGTCAAGATGACTCTTGGAAGAGCAAGAAAACTTCCCTCGTTTGACTGCAAAAGACCTTCAGGAAGATTTGTCAGACTGTGGCTTGTCAGAGTCATCAAGAGAAAAACCTTTCCTGCATCTTCACCGTGAAATTCAGCATCAGAAGTTTGTTTTCAAATGAACATCTTAACAAGGCTGATGCATTTTGGAAACAAGTCCTGAAGCGCTGATGAAGCTAAATGTGGGTTTTTCAGTCGCAATGAACAAAAGCATGTTTGGAGTAAAAAAAAAAAAGAAAAGAAGTTTCAGAATTTCATGAAAATAACACCTCTGACTCCAAGCATGTGGGCGGATCGATCAGACTTTGTGCTTGTGTTGCAGTCGGTGGTGCAGAGAACATTTCACTGGCAGAGGGAAGAATGGCTTCAATTAAATACCTGCAAATTGTGGAGGCAACGAGCGCAGCGTCTATAAAAAGCTTCAAATGAAAAGAGGTTGTCTTCTACAAAAGGATAACACACCTCTAAATCTATGATGAACCTGTTCAAGAGGCACAAGCTGAAGGTTTTGTTGTGGTGCTCACGGTGCTGTGATCCAAACATCATCACAAACACTGTGGATGGACCTCGAAAGAGCAGAACATGCAAGTTGCATTGCCAGAATCTCACAGAACCAGAGGAGCAGGAATGTCCTCCAAACAAGAACTGAAAGACTCTTAGCTGGTTACAAAAAAACCTGTGATAGAAGTTAAATGGAGGACTGCGAAGTACTGAACATACATGGTGAGCAAACTTTTACTTTGATGTAAAAGATCAAAGGCTGCAGGGTGGTTAGCGGCGACCTTCTTGCCTCGCAGCTAGAAGGTCACCAGTTCACGTCCCGGTGAGAACACCTGGGATCTTTCTGTGTGGAGTTTGCATGTTCTCCCCGTGCAGCGTGGGTTCTCTCCGGGTTCTCCGGCTTCCTTCAACAGTCCAAAAACATGTTGAGGTTAACTGGTGATTCTAAATTCTCTGTAGGTGTCTGTGTCTAAATGTAGCCCTGTGATAGACTGGCGACCTGTCCAGGGTGTCCCCTGCCTTCGCCCTAAGTCAGCTTGGATAGGCTCCAGCCCCCCGCGACCCTCATGAGGATTGAGCAGTGTATAGATAATGGATGGATGTAAAAGATCAAAAAAAGAAATCTTGCCTAAAATATTTACAAAATCTGCCTTTTTTTAAAAACTTCATCTCAAACCAGGTGAACTTTCATTTGCTAAGTTATTCACAATAATCACAAATACCTAGAGGGCAAGAAGAAGCACTGGAGTGCAAAGTGAGGAAAGGAAAACATGGCTGCTGAGTTAGAGAAAGAACGGTCGTAAACAACAACCAAGAAGGAACATGAAAACACCTCGAGTATGTAGAACGCTCCTTCAGTCGGAGCTACAAATGTCGGAACTGAAGCCTTTCGCTCTTTCCTAAAGAATGGACAACAGAATTCTATTCAGCAGTGCCTGTGTTTTTAATTTGTTACTGAAGTCATCAATTGCATCAATCAACTGCAATTTATCTGCTTACTGTCCACACTTTCCATTTTAATGTTAATTCTGTGATTGTTTTGTTGTGCTTCTTGGCCAGGTCACCCTTGTGAAAGAGGTTTTGATCTCAGTAGGTCTTTATCTGGTTAAATAAAGGTAAAATTTAAAAAAACGAGACGTGCGAATACTTCTTTTATCTGCGGAAATACTTCTCCAAAGTCAATAGACTAGAATATTCCAATAAAATTACTCTTAATACTTGAATATTTCATGTGCTTATTGATGTTGTTGTTGCATGGAGCTCAGTGAAAACTGTTCAGTCTTGACTCTGAGAACACCAGAAGTTCACATGGCAGAACACAAAGTCTCAAAACTGTATATATATATATATATATATATAAGCTGTATATACGGCACAGTGGGAGGCAGTGCAGAGACCTTCAGCTGTCTGTGTCTTTGTTAGGACTGTTAGCAGCATCTGCAGGCTAAATTGCCTGAGAGGTTTTTCTGTGGCGACATGAGAGAAGACAGCTTTGTGGGAAGGACTCCTCTGCCTCCAGCAATGTTTTTAACATGGTAATACACGGACCGCTTATTGATTCGATTCAGCTCACTCGTGTCTTATAGCCTTCCGAATCCACACATCTTTCAAAACCACACGCCTCCAGGTAGTCGTACAGATTTTCACTTCTAGTGTTTAAACCTGGAGCGGGGCTGGGAACTAAGGATTCCGTTAATAATTGATTATCGTTCAAAAACGCCAGAAGATTGCTCCACCAAGGTGACATCTTCATCTTATTATTGTTGTTTTATTTCTAACAAACAGTACTCAAATTATGAGACAAAGCAAACGAGCAGATCCTCCGTCAATGATTGTTTTCTTCCACTGCTTTCACAGGATGAATCCTCAAGGAAGCTGAAGTGGAAAACCTCTTCAAAGCAAGGAGATTTGAGCTTTTCACAGGGCAGCAAATACAGTTTGCATAAATATGAGATTTCAGACTGAATTTACCATCAGGTCCAAGATTAAAAAGTTTGGCTGGGATTGCTGGCGGACTAATTCATTTACGCTTTCTTTTCTTTGGAAGGTATGTGAGAGAGCAGAGAGAGAGAGGAACATGTGACGAAGAGAAGAGAAGAGCAGCCAGGTACATGCTGGAAATGCATTTCAACATAATGGCATTGAACTCGGGGTCACAATTCAGTCATATTTGCCCGACAGTGAACAGCTCGGCGCTGCCATGTTTAATTTAAGCTCAGGCGTCTCTGTGTGCGCTTGACAAGTGAGACTATTAAATGGAACTCTGTTGAACAATGGGAGAAGTTTTCATTTAACCAAACAACTAGATGGGTTTAGGCACCGGGAGTCAGGAGGTAAATTATAAATTCATGACGGTTTTGTAGCTGCTTTACTGGCTTTAGGCTAGACCTCAGCACCGAGCCTGTAAACTAAGTTTGACAAGCCCCCATGTAGAGCAGCAGGAGCGGGAATAAGCCTCTCACCGCTCAGCCTTCCTTTACAGCCTGGAACCTTCTGGATCACAACAACAGCAAGTACAACATGAAGGAGCTGATATGGAGATCAGCTCCCAGGGAGGTTAAAGCAGGGTGGAGAACCACATCTAGCGCTCTGCGATGGCGGCTTGGAACAAAATGTGACTTTGAAGAGTAAAATCCTGTGGAATTTGAGCATCATATTTCTTATGTTGTGTAAAGTTTTTGTCAGTATTTTTTTTTTAAGGACTGTGTGATGAAGACAGCTGCGTCAGGAGACAGAAAAATGATGTGGAAGTGACTGGGTCTGTTTATTTAGGAAATAAGCTGTTAGAGCATTTACACTCCACTGAGTTTCATTTAATATCTCTAATCATAACACTAGAAGTTCTGAATCAATAAATGTATCTCTGGAACTTTGGAATTGACTTTGATACGCTGACGACGTGACATGCACGATAAGTGGATGTCTTCTTGGAGCTTTTTTTTTCCAGCTATACATCTCTAAGGTCAACATTTGTAAATACCACATGCAGCATGACTGCTCATACAGATACACCGATTAGCCT
>NW_007578691.1:209765-241514 GCF_000690725.1 Stegastes partitus
GTGAGGACTGAGTGGTCAATCACACAATGCCAACCTCATGATCATTCATTTCTCATGTTAATGTTGCTGCTTCCAGCAATGATAGACGTTGACGTATAGTCCCCATGTTCACTTTATATTGTCAGTTATCCAGTTTATGTTGAAAGAAAAAGGTCCCCCTTGGAACAGAGATTTAAGTGCTCGGAAAATTAGTGCTGAATGTGACAACTCATTTTTAATAAAAGACAAGTGTATTTGTCTGCAAGGTTTAGTGTCTGCTGCCATGTGAGGTTGCACAGCTACATGCTATGAAATAAATATATTATGAAGAACTAAATACAAGATGGTAGGCAGTTGCAGTAAAACAGTTTGACCATCACGCTAAAACTGCTGCACAGCCCCAGCGCTGCTCCTGCAGGCTTGTAAATGCAACTGACAGCATGTTGTAAAGCCCACAGTGACACTGCTAACAAGCTGATGTTAAGCTGGATGTTTACCATCTTAGTTCAGCCTGTTATCCTCGTAATATTGGCTGATTAGCTCTTAAATAAAGCACGACTGATCCTGATGAGACTGTCATCTAAAGTATTGGATCATCTGAAATTTTCATTTAATCACGCTGCTGGAGGAAAAAGTTAACGTATCATCAAAATGAATACAATCCATCATGAGAGGAACAGGAATGTGTGTGTACCAAAATGTCATAGCCAACCATCCAGTAGTTGTTGTGATATTTCTGGTGGGCCGACGGCTTTGAGCTCGTGTGGTTAGAAAGCTCCCAATTTCCCAAATTCATTGTTCCCAAGAAATAAATCGTTGCTAATTTGATGGCTGGTTCTACTTTATGCGATGCTCTTTTATGTGGTGTAACAGATCATGCCACTCGCCTGAATGCGAATTTCTGCCATGCAAACAGGTGATCTTGAATATGCATGACGGATACCAATCCTCCCCGACAAAACTGCAGAGCCGGGCGCAGCAGGAGAATCCTCCTCATCATCTGTTTGATCAGTCAGTGGCAGGTGCTGTCACCGCCACTCCTTTCCCAAAAGCAAAGTTGGGTATTCTCTGTGCACAAATTGAACACAGACGACTCTTTTGTGCACTGTGACTGACCTTGACGCTCAGAAATTCAGTATGAAAGTAGTAGGTTCCCTTCTGTCGTAGCTGTCACTGCAAAATGTCTTCTGGCATTTAATTTATTTTTTTTCTTGTGTGTACAAAATATAAAGAATTCACAACATGCCTCCTAAAATGTTAATGCTATATTTGATATTTTGGTTATTAATTCACTGTTTTTGGATTTGAAATCGAACGGAGTAGTTTTCAGCTTTTATTTAATGATCTTTCCATGCATTTTAGTAAAAAACTGACAGACTGGAGTTAGTCATCGCCCAGATGTTTCCTTTTGCAAGAATTGTTCGTACTTAAAAGCGCAGTAGGTGTCTAGCCTTCTTTCATCTGTTGAGATTGCAACTAGAGCCGGAAGGCAAACACCAACATGAAGAACCAGAGAACTGACTATGACGGGGGGGAAGCCTCATCTGTAAGAGGAAGAAAAAATCACTGAGATCCACAGCAGAAAACATGGAACGTTCAGAAGAAAAAAGAAACCACTGGTGATCATCCAAAATAAACACAGGACAGGTGGCACATAGCAAACAACTGTAGCTGATGACAGAAAAAAAAAAATCCATAGAGGAGTGAATAAGTCGCTCCCTGAAAAATGATCAGAGGTGGAAGCTGCAATGAAATGAGAAATCAAAAGCCTGGATTGGAATTTACCATAAAGTTTTATAGACAGACTGGATCAAAGTAAGCATGGGAAGCCAAAAGTGTAGAGGAAGTCAAGTCTCATCTCATTGGACAGATCTTCATCCTGCTAACCCGAACACTCTGCCAGTCAACCAAAGCTTTTATCAGTGACAAAAAGTGGAAGGCTCAGGCTGGCCAAGTCTCTAGATTTAAGCTTTAGTGAGCGTTTTACCTGCTGGAAAGGAGACTGAAGACAGAGAGTCCCCACAACAAACATCAAGTGAAGGCAGCTGCTTTGAAGGCCTGGGAAATCATTTCCAAAGAAGAATAATGTTTAGTTCTGTCACTTGGATATAAACTTGATATTGGTGTTGCATCAAAGAGCTATGCCACCAAATACTAGACTTTATCCCTTTTTTCTTCCTTTGATTTACTTACTTTTGTACATCTGAAACTAAAGGTCTCTTTGTGTAAAATGACAAAATGTATTTGCACATAAATAGCATGAAATAAAAGCTTTTAACCACACGCTCTTTGTTGTGTTTTGATCTCAGATTTAAATGACTAAAGAGAACAAAACATCCCATTTCACCTTTCTGTCGAGATACTTTTGTCGGACGCCTTTTAAAGCATGTGTGATTTAACCAGATCTTCTATCTGATCATTCAGATTGATCCATGTGCAGGTTCAGCCTACGATGCTAAGTGGGACACAGCTGCAGTCTTTATCCCTACCCGCATGACACATAAGATGCTTTTACAGTTGCTAAGTTGAACCAGGATGTGTCACTGGACCTTGTCAGGGTCCTTGATACTAATGACAGCGTCTCCAAGGTGCTATAAACATCAGGGAACAGTCGTGTTTTTATCACGATGGCTACACAGTCTGAGTATGAAACCCCTTGATTTGCAATTGGCGACAGAGAGAAACGAGTGAGTCACAGTGCAGCCGAGCAGCAGAGGGTCAAGTTGGCCCATTTAATCCCAGACGTGATGCCACAGGTCCATCTTGTGCCGAGCACACTCACAAGTACCTGTCTAAGTGAACGAGTGCCCGCCATGACGAAGATCAACAAATCATCGCACAGGTCCAGGCGGGCAGACAAAGACCTTCTCTTCATTGTGAAAGTGGCCACAGCTCGGGACTTAAGGGCAAGGATTGATGAAGTCACATAAAAGGAGAGACAGTTGCTATCCAGAGGGAGCGGATAGGTCAGAGATCTCCACAGGACTGTGGCTAAATACCACACAGCCACTGGTGCATCATACAGAGGCCTGTGACACAGACCATGTGTCAGTTGTACAGTAAGAGAGTTCAGTACGTTGCCATTTAGCGAGGCCACTTCATACATCAGTGAAATACTACATCGACCTGCCACATCGTATGTTCCCAATGCTTCAATATGCTGCTATAGAAAGCCAGGTCTTATACTTGCTTAAAGGGTGATTCTAGTTTATTTGAAGGTTGGTTTGCCTTTAATTTCTATCCATGATGACACTTTAATCACTAAAAGTAAAGATCTGGAGACAAGACAACATCACTGTAGCAACATGTCTGTGAAGATTCTCAGTCATCCAGGTCATGGTTATTCTGCTAGATTAATCGTAGCAACTGGACTTGCTTGAGTTCTTTAAAGACGTTTCACCTCTCATCCAAGAGGCTTCATCAGTTCTGACTGACTAGTTGGGAGTTCCAGATACTTATATCGTTAAGGAGCAGATGGGTCTAAGCGGAGCTCCTTCTTTGTGTATCTTCAGGAGACCATATATGCAAGGAATGGTTCACCCTGGGTACAGATGGTAATGTAGTGTACGGTCAATTACTTGGTCCTTTTCTAATTGTTGTAAACAGTCCACCTGCATCTCAAGGACAAAGGACACCCATTCAAGGACAACAACGTACAGATTTTGGCCAGGGAGGACAGATGGTTTGAGAGAGGGGTGAAAGAAACCATCTATGTCAAACTGGAAAGACCATCCCTCAACAGAGGTGGAGGTCTGAGGCATCATCTCTCACCTCAGTCCTAAGATCTCTGCCCAGGAAGATGAAACCGCATTCACAACTAATAACAAAAGACCCTAACGAACCCCTTTGTGGCAGGGGGAGCACTAATGACTCACATAACGAGGGGGAGGAGTAACTACCCCAGTTGAAACTGAAACTCAGGTGTTAATGGCTCCTTAAGGATAGAAGTATCTGGAACTCCCAACTAGTCAGTCAGAACTGATGAAGCCACTTGGATGAAAAGCAAGTCCAGTTGCTACGATTAATCTACCAGAATCCCTGTAGTAAAGTCTGACAAATAAACAGAAGAAATCAGAAGATCTGACAGGGTTGAAACAAGTTAAAGGTTCCAAAGGTTTGATCAGATTATCTTCAAACTGTGTGCACAACTAGAGCCAGTACAGTAGGGTTGTGTCCGAAATCATCCACTCACTCCCTACTCACTATCTAGGGATCACTATAAAATGAAGTATGTAGGGAACACCTCAACAAAGTAGCATTCTGGACGCTACTCGAGCTATTAATTACGTTGCTCACTATCTTCGATTCGTGCAGTAGCAGCGTAGTGCAAACACATTAGATTCACAGTTTATTGCATAGCTAAGAAACTAAGAAGGACATTTAACAAAACATGGACGGGAAATTACAAGGTTTCGCGCCCTTGTTCGTCTCATTCGCATTTCCTTTCGCACAATGCATGATGGTCCATATTGCTTGGTTAGTGACCATCAGCTGTGCACTACTTTTCATGGTGCATTGTGAGTGCACTATATTGGGTGTAATGTTTGAAACCTAACATTCAGACAGCACTACAAAACGGCAAAAATGTAGTGGGTGATTTTGGACACAGCCTACGTCAATGCTGAAACAGAAAGTTTGTATAAAATCTGTGATGGAAGCAATGAACTAAGTGGGTCCTCAATCTACAGTCTCCAGTTTTGGAAACTCTATAAGTCCGATATAAACCCACCTTTGTCTTTGGTGTCTGAGTTTTTGACCTTTAGCTGTCTTTTCTAGTCCCACATGTTGTCATTTTCCTCTTGGAAAAAGGTGCCTGCAATCCACCATTCAGCAATATATTTATCAGCTATGATGAGAGCGTCTAGTCTGAAAAGAAAGACCAGATCTAAAGTTTACCATGTTAGTCCCGTCACTTTACTTTGTCATTCACATCAGTGACTTTACCACCAGCATGCATCTGTACCTTAATTTTCCTTGAGTTAACTTTTCCATCATAGCATGTTTTTTCTGTGTTGGAATCACAGTTAACACTTGACGTGTGCGTTATTGCATTTTCATTCAGCAAAATATTTAATTGGCCACTTTACAAAACACTCATGCAAGTTCTGGCCCACTTCTACTACTTTAATCTGGCCTGCATACCGCAAGGAGCGATGGCCAATTGGCTGTCCACTCCTGGCTGCCAAATGTCGGCCGCAAGTTAACCAAATAAATCACAAATGGCCCCGATCTGGTGCACAGCAAGAACACACTGGTTGTGGGCCAGACAACAAGAATACTTGCTGATATTTGGCAGCCAGACGTGGAACCGCTCATGAGACATCGTTCCATGTGTGATGTGGGCCAGATGAGGGAAAAGAAAAAAAAGCTTTTATCTGCCACATATGCAGTACAACACAATTAGATTCTTTATGCTGCATATCTCCACTTGTTGTGAGCTCTGGCTTTTAAGCCTTAACCTAAGAAACAGATCTCTGCTGGATTTAGACTCATTAGTGATTTGTACATTGTAGATATAATCAAAACGCCAAGTGTGCGTTAAAAGTCATCATTACTATTTTAAAATCAAGTACAGAGATCCTAAAAATGGTGTTATGTGGTGTCTTTTGGATTCACTGAATGGTTTTGTTGCAGCATTCTGGACCAGCTGAAGTTTGGAAAGGCTGTATTGGCTGAGAGAGAAACACAGTGAGTTCTTATTTAGCCTTTAAGCACACACAAACACACACACATACCACACACACAATTAATTTTCACAGTTAGATATGTGACTATTCTCAGCCCCCAACTTATAACTTATACAATTAGTGCAATAATATGCTTCGCTACATTCCACTTAATTGTGACGTGTTATTTAGGGCTTATAAATTAATGGATTACAGCAGCAAAGAGAGTTTGTTTACATGTTTGTCAAATTAAAACATGATATATGAACACTCATGACACACGACATTCTTTGCACACTAAATGCAAATATTACGACCGGTTTTCTCTCTAAACAGCAGTAAATTAGTTCATGTTTCAGCTCCTGAATAGTGAATTAAGGCCTCGAACAGACACTCACACTTGACACGCTTAATGCTTTCACCAAGGACTATTTGTGGAACAGCTATGCACATGATGTAAAAGTTTACAAGGGCCTAATGAAGCCCCTGGGTCATGAGTTATGCGTAGTGATAAAGTGCGATGAATCATTGATCTCTGGATGGTCCTTGATGAAAATTCTAATGTTACCTTGCAGTCCGACACCGTGGTTGAGATGAAGCCCCCTTTTTTTTTTTTTTTCTGTCGAGCTCCCTTGTGGCTGAGAAAAATGTCACGATGCTAGTAGCGGCGGTTGAGCAAAGCTCCCAGGAGCTCAGTGACCTACATAGGAAAGCGACTAATTTGGATGTTAAAACTGCGTTGGAGGGTGGTCACAACAATCAAGTACATTAGAGTATACAGTTAAACACTGGAGTGCTGCGTTGTGTAAAGAAACAAAAACACTAGTTTACACTGATTGTTGGTTTCTTCTATGAAAGCAGTTTGTAATCCTGATTAAAGGGAATAAAAATACCAAAGATCTAAACTGGACCCTGTGAAATTAGCCAAAGTGGACATAGTGTATGCTTCCTGTGTCTGTCTCTTCAATCTGTTTATGTTGATAGCTTCTCTCTGCACTTTCTATATATATATGTATACTATCTTGACATGCTCATACATATTAATGGTGGCAAGGGGACTTAACAGCTTGGGATCACATGTGGGCAGTGGTTTACAATAAGTCAGCGAGTGGTGCATAAAACCACACATGGTCATTTGTGATATCTGTTGCACAAGCTTGTATTTTCACATTCGTGCTCACATTGGACTGAATAATGGAAACAATCAGGAATGGATGGAACAGGCCAAAGGAGATGATAGATAGAGCACCACAGAACTAACATATCAAGAAATTGCATTTGAGAAACACCAAACGATTTAGAAAGGATGTTGCCTTTCCACTTGTCCAACCATTTTTATTGTTTTCAAGCTGTCAAGTGGCACTATGCACACATAACACCTGCGAATGTACAATCATGCTTGAATTGCTAGAATTTATTTTATGTCACTTTGTATGAAAAAAAAAAAGGTATTTATGCTGGTACCTCTGTCAAAGCTGTAAGTTTCTTTAAAGGCTGTTCCTGAGCAGCGTCACTAGGAGTATCTGGCAAATGGCACACAGAACAGCCTGCTAAACAAACACAACTAATGTTTCCTGTCTGCGGTGGAAAGAAATCTGTATTTTTATTTATTTATTTTTTTATCTGTGAAGACTTTCTGCAGTTGCCTTTGTGATGTTTGTTGGAAAGTGTGTGTTTCTTTGACGTAGACTGTGTGATTCTTATCCAGCACTCTCACATTCTGTCCAGTCCTGTATTTATTCGTACACAGCCCTGGCTCTGTAAATGGAAAGCAAACACAGTGACTGGGACCAAACCACACAGCACTGTTACAGCAGGGGGGGAAGGGGGCAGTGGGAGAAAGAGGGACAGTAAAAGTAGAATAATACCTCAATATGCTAACTAGTTACTTATCAACAATCTTTCTCTAAAATCTCAACCACTTTTTTTAATCGCTTCTTTTTATCTTTAAAATTAGGAACTTGAACGGCAAAATTTATTGTGACTTCAGCTCCTTGACCTCTGTGCTTTAGCGTACAATAGTACATCAGGAAGACTACACGAGTTTCATGGATACTATTTTTCTATTGTATTGTTGGAGATTTGAGATATCTGTCTGTGAAAGTTCTCACTTCACCCCAGTGCAATGACATTAAATTCAATTTTCGTTTGTGCTGCTCAAATCATTGAAAAATGACCATTTCAAAAAATCTTTTTTTTTTTTTCCAGAAATTGTCCTTGTTGATCTGCCAAATAAAAAGACTGTATATTGTTAATTTTCAACATTGTAGAACAAAGCTGCAGACACCAGAACTATAAAATACTGCAAGTAGAATTATGTGGAATGTAAATATTTTAGATTACTCAAAGCAGCCACTGTTTGTCTTGACGACAGCTTTGCTCTCTGTCTGTAACATGTTAACCAGCTTCATGAGATCATCAACTGAACTGGTTTTCAGTGACCAGATGAACTTCATTGAAAGTCAACTCATGGAATTTTTTGCCTTCCTAATGAGACCATCAGTTGTGTTGTGCAGAGGTGGAGCTGCTACGCAAACCTTCTACTGGTGCTGGATGCACGTTACATCTGCTTGGTAAGATAACTTGTTATTGAACTAACAGATCTGGACTTTAAAAGCTGTAAGGCCATGATCATACAGTTCTTCATGAATGTATGGGGGCTTCCGAGGGTCTACATGATGCAAATTTCATCCGCTGATTGCATGAGTCCGTGTGGAGCCTCAGACGATGTCCATGTTTCAAAGCAGTTTGCATGGTAAGCAGTATGCTAATCTGTAGATGACAACCTACTGGGTATGTACGGAGTCCGAAGAGTGGAACCATTACTGCGTTCTAGTCTGCTTGGAGTCTGCTGGGAGGACTCTGTTCCCGACTTGTGCGGTAAATTGTATCTATCTATTCTACCCATGCACACCACTTCTAAGCATGTTGGGCGCAGACCGCACAAACTCCCATGGACTTGGGGAGATGAAGATTTACATAACACGGACCCGCAAGTAATCACAAAGATGTGAGAAGCTAAATCCAATGTTATACTTTCACATACTCATACTGTTAGTTTCATCATCTCCTCAAGTTTACGAGTCAGCATGCAGCCCAAACATTTGCATCAATACTGAGCGTGCTCTAGAGTTGTGTGTATCTGCAGAATACACAGATACAATCTACTGTGCATGTATGCAGCAAAGTCTTTCAAGTGGACTCCTGCAGGGTAGAAAAGTGTAAAGGCAACAACTACACATCTGTGGGGTTCTGTAGCTGTACATGTGCATGTCTGCCTGTATTGAGTACATTCAAGGCCTGAGCTGCTGGTTATGTCAGCAGTAAGTTTCACGTTATGTTAAAACGAAAGTTCGTAAATTTGGAAAATTTGTTTTAGAAAACATTATTTATGTTTAAGGTAACTCATGCTTATAAATCGAATATAAGGGATCATATATAAAATCAATGTTGGTCTATATTCGATCAAATTGTTGCTCAATCTGATTGGATATAAAACACTTGTCTTTTTGCCCCTTTTTCACCAAGAAGAACCAGGTGCTAGTTCATTGCTGGTGCTAGTCTCATTGCTGTGCTAGGGCCAGTGCTTAATTGGTTTAAATCTCGCACCTCCTAAAAACCTGTTTTACTTTTCAGATGGCAAGGAGCCAAGTTGGAGACCCGCCATATGTCACTGCATATGTAGCCGTTTACCGAGCAACACTCATGCAGTACAGAAGTCCACACAGGACTCCAGACTAACTTTTTCACTGGTGCGACCAACTTTCTCATTTGGTCACACTTCTCACCTTGTCACAGGCAAAACATATGACCTACTGAACATTTTCTTTTTGATGGATACTATAATTTACCGATGTTCCCCGAACACCCCACATAGCAGGTGGCAGTAGCTGCTGTTGGTGGCTGTGGTGCTCAGACCAGAAATGATTTTAAAAAGAGTAAACTAGGGTGTTCTAATGTCACATTTTTCCAAGATAAAACTGAGTGATTTTTTCCTCCTGTGGTCTTGTCTGTGAACGGAATAAACAGCACATGTTGGTGTGCTCCGCTTTTCACAAAAAGACCGCATTTCGAATGTAAATACCGCAGTACACCGAAGTTATAAAAGTACTATTTTCCACCACTGTGGTGCTACTGGTGGGACACAACTGTACCGGATTTCAGCACACAAGAGTTTGTGCAAAACTTGCTTGTGTCCTGGGAGTCATTCCAATACATCTGCGATTGGACCAAGGACGTCCTGGTGGAAAACGACACAAATCATTGCTTGTGTGTCCCATTATGTGTTTCCATTGGTCTTGTTGGTCACGACAACCCCGCCCCCAGCACCTGCCGTACTTGGTTCTTAACTCTGGCCCAGCAAAGAGTTAGCACTACTGTTGAGAACCTGGAGCCGGTGCTTAGGCGGTGGAAACACAAAGAACTGGTGCTAAATCAGGCTCCGACTTCGAACCAGCACTGGAACCAGCTTGGTGGAAAACGTGTATTAGACTCACTATAAGTGGCAGTTAGAAAAATTCCAGACACTTCAATGGGGTCTGAAAATATGAGACCACTTGTAAAGATACTTCAGTTTTGCTTCATTTCATATTGAACACAACACATGCTCGGTTGGGACCTGAAACTTTTGTCCCTCAGATAGATAGCAGATAGTTTATCAGGGTTTTGAGATATCGGTAGGAATTTTCTTCCCTCAACCCAACACAGTGACGGTAAATAGAACTTTGCTTGTGCTGCTCAAAGCACAGAAAACTGCTATTTAAAAAAAAAATAGATTAAAAAACGGCAGTTTTCCCAGAAAATGTCACTCTTGCTCATAATCTGGCTCTATAGCACTGTGTAGTCTTGTTCTTTGGTGAATCAACCCTTTAATCGTCTGTTTATGTACAGTGTGCTTGTATAGACCCTCATCTTTCATTGATTCCTCTTGTTATATCCATCTGACTGAGGATATCGATCATTAAAACAAACCTTTTGCAAGCCTTAATTTTTGAAACAGCTGAGATGAGGATCACATGAAATATATAAATTCTAACTGCAGCTCATATTTCCCCGAAGCACACCGACTGTATTGCAAACAATGCATAAAGCTTAAGGCAAATTGATTCCATAAGATTGCTCGTGGATTTCTCATTGGACTCTTCTTTTCATTATGGAAATGATGTGTTTTTTTTTCCAAGCATATATCAAGCAACAGCACACTTCACTCCCACGACAACACTCTCTCACTTTCTGTCTCTGATTCTGGTTAACACAAAAAGGTGGCATAAAAAGTGATGCGGAGACAAAGAAAAATGCTTTTTTTTCCCCTACAGAATGAAACCTCTCTTTCCTTAAGAGCTGTGATTGCAGGGCAGGAAAGAACTAGATGATTGACTCTCATACAGAAGCACTGTCTGTGATGATTTACTGGAAGACAAAAATCTCTTGTTTAACCGTATTTTTTTTTTTGGTCGCCTGCTGTTTTTCCTCATATCCTAAATTCACCATATTCTGCTAATTTAATAGAAGCATACCTGCACATATGTGTGTATTCTTTCCTCCAATGCCTCGACATAACTGAAACACACTTCTAAAAGGCAGCTGGGCTGGAGGAAAAGCTTTTTAACGTCCTTGAAATGAGCCCACACAATGAAAACGTCACTCTGGTCATCACACAAAGTTAGCTCTGTTAAATGCACTCGCTGCTGCCCGTCCGTCCCTCTCTCCCCAAGAGACTCCGTTTTTATGTCCCTTATCTTGTTGTCTGAGGCACTCTTCTTGCTTTTAAATCAATTTCTTCCATGGGGATTAATAAAGTTGAATTGAATTGAATTGAACACGAGCTGAAGCAGATATGAAGATGCGAAGGCAGTGTGGCATCTCCTTTCACATATTGAAATGAAATATAATGTGCTTATCCTAAATGCCTCTGACAGGATTAACCGCAACGATTTAAGGTTTTTCCCGCGGGGAGTTCAGCGCGAAACCAGCCCTCGACACACACACGCGCGCGCACACACCCCACGATTGTGCCATAATTGCCTTGGTTGGGGCGGTGAAAAGCTGGAGAACACACAGCAGTAACTCAGTGATTCAGAAGTGTTATTTATGTTCAGCCGAGTCTGCTGCTAGCTGCGGGGCGAAAAACGCTACCGTCTCTGTCAGCATTGTGTGTTGGCTCCAGACGAAAATGTAATAACATGCTTTGTGTTGCTGCTGGTTTTTTTTTTTTTTTTTTAGTCGCCTAACAGTATTTGGGACGAGGACGAACACTTCCCGGGGCAGTGCTGTCACCGCTGGTGGTAAAAATGAAGTCTGCCAGTAACATGGCTTCCTTTCAGCGCCGTCTCATTCATGTCTGTCAGCAGGGGTCCTGTGATGAGGTGACGGGGAAAATTCCACAGAAAGGCAGTTATAATAAGATGCAACGTCTTCCAAAATTATAAGACCACTAGTCAAGATGCTTGTGTTTTGCATTAATTTCAAATTGAATACATTTATCAGCTTAATGGCTAAAAATGTCTGTGAAATTCATTATGTCTTTATAGTTGTTGTCCCACTTTTTTTTTGCTTTAATGACAGCTGCAGCATGAATCCTTCTCCACAAAGATGCAGAAGGTGGAGAATGTCTCTGAAGAACGGCGTCTTACTTCTCCTTGATCAGGCTGGAGTTGATTCTCTGCAGGTGTCCAACTCCAGAGTAGCAAAACCCCTCCAGACTTCAACATTCCCTGAGGCATGTTTCACAGTGAGTTTGATCCAGTGTGGTATCATTCTCTCTCCTGTTAGTCTCCTCGCATACTGGTACACCCTCCTGTTACCAGTGTTGAGGGAGTAACAGAAAACATGTGCTACCTATGTAATCTATAAAATATGAGTCATTTTATTTAGTTACAGTTACAATTCAAATAGGTGCTAGTAGAATAAAATATCCTTTACTAGTCCCACATGGGGGGCTGCAGGGTGGCGCAGTTGGTAGCACTGTTGCCTCGCAGCAAGAAGGATGCCGGTTCACGTCCCGGTGGGGGCACCGGAATCTTTCTGCGTGGAGTTTGCATGTTCTCCCCGTGCAACGTGGGTTCTCTCCGGGTTCTCCGGCTTCCTCCCACACAGTCCAAAAACATGTTGAAGTTAATTGGTGATTCTAAATTGTCCGTAGGTGTGAATGTAAGTGTAGCCCTGTGATAGACTGGTGACCTGTCCAGGGTGTCCCCTGCCTTCGCCCTAAGTCGGCTGGGATAGACTCCAGCCCCCCCGCGACCCTATTGAGGATCAAGCGGTATATAGATGATGGATGGATGGATAGTCCCACATGGGGAAGTTTGCAACATCGCAGCAGCAAAATGACAGTAAGAAAGACAAGAAAACACAACTATAAATTAAAGAGGTGAGGTACATACACTATATATACGATAATAATAAGAAAAAAAGAAGAACACAAGGGGATGCAAGGTGGGCGGTGGTTAGCACTGTTGCCTCGCAGCAAGAAGGTCGCTAGTTCACATTCCGATGAGGACACCCGGGACCTTTCTGCGTGGAGTTTGCATGTTCTCCCCGTGCAGCGTGGGTTCTCTCCAGGTTCTCCGGCTTCCTCCCACACAGTCCAAAAACATTTTGAAGTTAGTTGGTGATTCTAAATTGTCTGTAGGTGTGAATGTGAGTGTGCTTGGTTGTCTGTCTCCGGGTGTGGCCCTGCGATGGACTGGTGACCTGTCCAGGGTGTCCCCTGCCTTCACCCTGGGTCACCTGGGATAGACTCCAGCCCCCCACGACCCTCGTGAGGATTAAGCGGTGTATAGATAATGGATGGATGGAAGAACGTAAGGGTTCTAAGAACACAAATTTAACAATATTTACATGAATGAATTGCACTGGAGTTTAGTTGGCTAACTGTCATAATGTGTGTTCGGTGTGTTGGGAGCAGTGCTGCTAATAAAATTAGAACGAAGTTACATTATTAAAACCAATGATTACTTTTTTAAAGTCTACATTGCTCATTCTAGAATGTAATGGACATTACTAATTTAACACAACCCCTCATTTTGAAGCATATCTGCACCGCAAAACGTAGCATAGTAGCACACCGTCATAGAAGGATGGTTTGGACTCACACACACACACACACACACACAGCTGTGGCATGACTGCATTTCTATCCTAGAAATTCAAGGATCATTCCACATTCATAGAGGGCAAAGGAGACTGTGGTGTTATTGTGCAGTGCGAGGAAAAAAGCTGTCTTCAGAATCAGCTTTATAGGCCAAGTATGTGGACATATGTGAGGAATTTTACTCCAGTGTTGTCTTTTCTGCTTCAAAAGACTTCACTTCTGTGTTAGTACTGGAGAACGATGTGACTGCAGCTGAATGTCATTCTACTTCAGGGGAAGAAAAACAACAGCAACATAAAAGTTCTGGCTTGTTAGTATTTTTTCAAACCAATCACAGTTGTCTTGGTTGGTGGTCGGCCCAGGATGCAGTGATGGTACCCCTGCAAAACAGTGTCAGGGGTAATTGTTTCAGTGGAACAGATAAGCACTCCTACTAAAATATCCAAATGACAAAAGAAAAGAAAAACACTGGCTGTATTCAAACTTGCTATTTTCAGCAGGTAGGTGCCTGCTTGGAGGTTGTTGTTGTTTCCTGTAGCTGAGGGGATTTTGAAAACAGAGAAAGCCTTATACCTGAAGTGTCTACCTGATGACTCAGTCTACTTCTAACGTAAAGAAACACCTTGAGGCAAGTTTTCTTTCGGCTAAAATTGGACGCTTGAGGGTCAAATTGTCAACCTGGTGAGCTACGTACTTTCATCTACTTACCTGCCCTGCTGACTGCACATCAGCCTGTTGTCATAACTGCTAGCTTGCAAATCACCATCAATGTTGTTTACAGGTTTTCACTCTACCGGGATGAAAATAAAAGGTCAAGGGAAAACTCTTCATCCTTTTCGCCAGGCATAACATCCCCCTGCTATTGTGTTTACATATGTGTAGAGGTTGCATTTCTACAGCAAGTGTTAATATATATATTCAGAGTGACTCCTGCGGTCAGTCGTAGCAGTGTTGTGTAAAAGTCACATTGGTTTATATTGTGCCATGTAACAACAATGTTGTACAACACTGAATGTGTATTTCTCACTTTGAGTAATCTTATGGAATATGTTGTAAATTCCAAATGACTAAATTACAATTTCTTAAAAGTAACCCTCTTAAAATTGTCTGTTACCATTTTGAATCTCAATCTTTAAATCATCAGTATGTAGGAGTTTCATTTGCTGTGAAACGTTGCTCTGCCTTAGCCCACACAGAGTGTATGTCCTTGTTTCTCCTTCTGAGAAGTGGTTTCGAGATGCTCCTCGTCCTCTGTGAGCACTTCCAGACACTCCTATTTTGACAGGACTTTTAGTGATTGGATTCCCGTGTTCTTTGCTTATTAAATTCTTTATCTGAGATGAGGCTTCTTTTCTGTCTCTTAAGGAACAAAGCGTGATGTATTGATCTTCTGATGGTGTGTTCAATTTTGGTGTGCTTGATCCTGCTTTGGATACAACCGGTCCAGTCTCCACAAATTGTTTTAGAGCTCAATATACGACTTCCTCAGAAACCATTAGTGTAGCCATGATTTGACACGGACCAAGTCCTTCTCTTTTAATGATTAAGTTCTGAAACTTTAGCTTAGTTCTGATTCCTACTATCACAGTGTTGGTGAAAAAAATGTTCTGCTGGAAACTTGAGGCACAGCCTTATAAAGGGTGAACAGTGGCTGCAAGTTGATTTACTTAAAAAAAAAACAAATGTGTTGATCAAATCATCGAAACTCTACTTCAGTTAGATACAGCTCATGGAAATCTGACCCTTGTATAATACATGGTCATTGAACAATACCACAAATCTGATTAAATTTTAATGCTGACCAAGAAATAGAGCAAAATATTTCTATCTTTATCATTACATGTCAAGAATTCTTGTGTTTGTAAATTCCAAGTTCTATATCCTGAAACCCAGATTATTTCCAAGTTTCTGTGAAAATACGATCATCCATTCATCCATTTTCATCACTGCTTCTGCTACACTGATTAATCCTTTCGATGGTCACAGGGGGAATTCAGTAGAAAGGTATAGTTTCCACTGTCGGCCATGATTGCACTGAGCCCCTGTAAACCACTTTTCCGTCCAACTTACCATAAAAATAGGTGTTTTCTGTCACTAATCATGGTTGTCCAAGGTGAAACGAGTTCTATCCATGTATACATGACATGTTATTTAAAATATAATGGCAAGATCAAATTTTTGAAATCACCCAATGTTACATCCCCACTGGGTAGCATACATATGGTTCCCGATGCAAACAGTGCACCTATTTTGCACCGTTTTCAAGTTACAGTGCAGTCAAAAGTCACGATCTTTTGACCTTTAAATATCACCCAAGGTCAAATGTGACATCACCAACAGAAAGCCCCAACATGGCTGCTTATCTGCACCATAAATCTACCTTTTATCCTTTAGAAGATTTATGGCCTTTTTGAAAAAAGTCACCTTTGACCTCTATGGGGGTATTTCTGCACCGATTGACCTCAAAATCTAATCATTCTGAGGAGAGGCCGGACCTAGCTCACCTATAAAATATCAACTTGTTAGACCTCAGCACTCCAGCTAGAGACTGTTCACAGACACACACACAGACAGATGGGACTGATTACTCTATAGTGGCCCCCTGGCCAGGGGAAACTACAATTAATGATTTTGTCATTACATGGCAACAGTTCGATATATTAGACAGCAGGTCAGCAGTCAGTTCTTGAAGTCTATGTGTTGTGTTTGTGCATGCTTTGGCTGTACAAAGAGCTGAATGGGCACAGAACTGGACAATGGAGCAATGGAAGAGGGTGGCCTGCTCTTTGGAATCCTGTTTTCTTTCAGATCATGTTGGTAGTTGGGTGGATGTGCAATGTTTATCTGGGACAGAGATGGCAGCAGAATGCATTATGGGAAGTAAGCAAGCCAGCTGAGGCAGTGTGATGCTCTGGGCAACAATCTGCTGAGAAACCTTGGGTCCAGCATTTCATTTATGTCGATGTTAAGCAGCGGCCTGTTTTAACAGTAGAATACATCGTTCAAGAATGATTTGAGGAACATGACCAAGAGCTAAAGGTGTTGACATGGCCTATGAATTCTCCAGTTCTATTGTTTTTTTTGTATTTATTTTTGGCCTTTTGCCTTTATTGATAGAGTGGTAGAGAGATTAGGGCAGGAAAGAGGGAAGAAGAGTGGGGAAAGGACCTGCAACACGGGGCCATGGGTGCGACTCAAACCCATGGCCTCTGCGTCGGGGACTATAGCCCCTGTTCATGGGACGGCTGCTCAAACAGGTGAGCTGTAGGGGTGCTCTCCAGTTCTAAATGTAACTGAGCATCTGTGGAACATGTTGGAAAAATTAGTCCAATACATGGAGGCCCCACCTGGCACCCTCCAGGCCAGGCCTTGATGGGTCAGAGCTGTGTTGGCAGCATGAGGGACCTTCACAATATTAAGCAGGAGGTTTTAATGTTGTGACTGATCAGTGTGTCTATCTATCTATCTATCTATCTATCTNTATCTATCTATCTATCTATCTATCTATCTATCTATCTATCTATCTATCTATCTATCTATCTATCTATCTATCTATCTATCTATCTATCTATCTTTATATATAAATCATGTGTATGTTCATATGCAAATGTCTCATTACGCCCACTCAGAGTAATGATACTGGCAGTGAAAGTGGTTGTCAGCCTTCAGCATCGTCTCAGAGAGAGCACTGACACCGACTGCTACGGGCTTCACAGCGTTCATTCAGCATATGGACTCCCCCTTTTTCCACAAACATACCATCAAATACATCTGCAGCAATATTTCCAGCTCTTATTGTTCCACAAACAGGCATATTTTCCTCCCTGTCTGGATTCTGTAGGGTGTATCCCCAACGGGACGAAGCGGCTCCGACCACAAAGGATGGGGCCAGGGCGATCGACGGACGCCTTGGCTCACATCAGAGCGGCTCGCTAAGCTGAGATTGCATCTCTCTTCACCCACTGTTTCTGTCCCCAGCCATCATTCTGGGAGAACGTTTGAGCCGCAGCCATGTTTTGATCAGAGAGATGCGGTAGATGGTGTGATATGGCTAAACTGCTGACACAAGGCTCTCAGGCAGATGGCACCTTTTGATTCTGGGCCAAAATGTTTCCTCCGTTGGCAAGGAGCACTGTTTTTTCTTTTTTTTTTTTCCTGCTATTCATGAAAATTTCATCAAGTGAAAAAAAAAAAACAAAAAGGGAAAACTCTCTTTCACTAAAACCGGTTTCAAAGGAAGCAGTTGTTACAGTAATAGAATATCACAGCCTCCCGCGCTGCATCCTGTAGACGCTCTAGGACTCGTCTTTAACATGCAAACTCATCTTTAATTCATTCACTACAGCGGCATAACCTCCGCTGTGATCTCAATTTACATTTTAAATGACAATTGTTAATGCTAACAAATTAGACAACTGTATAACAGTAGGGAATCCCCTGACTGTTGCACATAAAAAGGCAAACAATAATAGCTCTCATAAAGCGAGGAGAACTGTTGTCTTGTTTTCTTATTGTTCACCTTAAATCACAACGAGCCTAGTTAACCAACGAAACAGCCACAAAACGATCACTTCACCCAATTTTTGCGACGACTTTTCTCAGATAATTTAAAATGACTCGGCTGCATGATGTTCGGAATAACACAGCGAGGAATCCTGCCAATGAGATTTGCTACAGTAAAGATACAAATGACATTTTGGAAAAGAATGCCTTGTAATGTGCCTCTGGATGTGGAGTCGTGTTGTCCTGGTGTGACTTGGGGTGATGCCAGTGTGTCAGCAGATTGGATTTAGCAACACAAACAAGTCTCAGAGGCAGATCTGTTCTGCAGGCACAAATGATGTCATTGAGTTTAGTTCAACTCCAGCGTTTCGCAGCAATTTTGCCAAGTGATAAAGTAAACAGTAATTACATGTTGCCTTCTGCCAGCTGGTAAAATTAAAGATCCCCTCCAGACATGTTTGAAGATATTTTTTTTTAAAAAGCTCTGCGGTAAGTAATAATTTGTATCTAATATGTTTATTCCACAAAAGCTTTGATTAGATCAATCTGAAATGCTCATTTATTCCTTCTTCCCTGTTAAAAAAAATCCAGAACATATCAATGGGCAAATACTTGTAAAAAAAAATCCTGTCAAGATTAAGATATCTTCCACTTCACTCGTAGACTTCTACATCATTTCGGTGTAAGTTTATGCAGGATTGGCTCCCAAACTAGCTGTGATGTTTACAGGTACCTGCCTTTAGTCGCATTTCACTGTCTGTAGCATTTAAAGCAAATATCCTGCATGGGGCTACACTCTAAAAAAATCATGTTTGAGCTTATTGCAACAGTTTGCATTCTTCTTTTTGAGTAAGGAAAACTTCCAATTAAATTATGTTCAACCAACAAACTATGTTGATTTAGGGTAATTAGCTTTTCCTCTTCAATCAAACATATTTTTAATTACCACTTACTTAGTGATTGCTAGATTAAACCTAAGTCTCTAAGCTGATTACTCGTAATAATTAATTTCCTCCACATACTTTTTCTACTTTATTTCAAAGGAATTTTGTGTGGTATGTACTTTATTTCTATAATTGGAGACACCATTTTTTATTACAATTAATAATTTAAAAAGAAGCTAAGGGATGGGGGATCTAAAATTCTGACCTCAAGGTGAAGAAAAAATGTCAAGGAAGTTTCATACAGTTGAACGTAGTTTTAAATTAACCAACAGAAAGTTGAGTTTAAATTACACACAATATTAGGTCAATGCAATTACCAACATTATTATGTCAACTCAACCCATCAAATTAGCGTTTGGAACTTGAAAGGCTTATCTAAATCAGCAAACTAAAGTTTTTTATCTTGCAGCCGGGCGTTTAATTAAACAGTGGTAAAAGGTCCCTGAAATTACTTTTTAGAGTGTATCAGGGAATGTGGATGTTTCATAGTCTCTCTCCTTGCTTTTCCTGTGAAAGTTGCTGTCTAACATCTGTGCTCACGCCGCTGTGCAATCACTGTTGTGTCCAAAGGCTACAAAAGAAGGCTTCAGGTGTGAAAACGTACACTTGTGCAGTTACGTGGCTTCTGCTTCGATTGCTTGATTAAAGTAGAGACATATTTGTTTCCATGTGTTCCTCCTCCTGCTGGTGATGACCTACTATGAACCAGTGTTTATGTGCCTCCCCCCCCTCAGTATGTGGCTCCCTGATTACAGAGCTAGCCTACATAGAGGAGGCCGGATCTCTTCTCCTCTTCCTCCAGGGGTTTGCAGCAGCAGCTGAGACGTGACCAATGTACATCCTTTGTTGTTTCCTTTAGCTGGGCTGACAGGTCTTGTATTTCTGGTTTTGAGGGTTTAATTGGTTTAGCCTTAGTTAATTAAAGATAGAGGAGGTGCCCGGGTCCAACGGCCCATTGTGTGGTTGACTTGGGTGGCTTCTCTCTGCTTGTTGATGCTGGCTGGCCTGTTCCTCTCCTTAATGTTATTGTAATTAGGAGGGGCTTTGACAGGGGTATATCAGTGATTATTTAATATTTGTTTATGTTATTTATTTTCTTTTTGTTTGGAGATATGTAGATAAATAACTACAGGAGTGGGATACTGAGTGGCTGACGGTTGAGATGGAGAAGGAATAGGAGTAAATAAGCTCATGCTTTTCAGATTTGTTGGGTTATTAGATGTAATTTTTTGTTATGTTTGTTTGTTTTGTTGATGTTTTGAATGTTTTGTGTGTTTTTTTCTCACAAATAAAGACATTCAATCATTCAAATAATATAGCATTTGTGTAAAAGTTTAGTGATGTCTTAATTAGTTTTCTTATTGGGATAGTAACAAACTAACAGATAACTCAAGTGCCTCCCGTGTAGACACACTGTCACGATGATTATTTCTGCTGTAAAATCAGACATTTTAACATGGGGGTCTATGGGGAATGACTCGCCTTTCATTCAGCCTCAAGTGGACATATAAGGAACTGCAGCTTCTGCACTTTCACATTGGCTTTGTTTTTCAGCTGAGGATGCTGCTACTTGCCTGCTCTGACCTATTTTTATCCGAGAGAACCTCTTGCCACATATCAACCTCCAATCCCCAGCCATTGCTACAAAGACACCTGCCTGAATCTATATACACACATACAGCACCCCACTAGTCCACCTCCACACCACATCTGTGCAGTCAGATGGGTTGATTTGTATATAATATCCAGGATTCCTGACATTTACTTGATACTGTTATTGTCGACACTGAAAGACTTTTTCTCTCTCAGACACTCTCTCTCTCTCATCTTTAATAAAATAAAGCCAAAACATGATGGTTCTGCTGCCACTCACTGTTATTTTCAGCCAGGTAATATCAGTATCTAACGAGGAGTGACACTCATAATGAATCATTCCACCAGCTTGTATTTGATGAAGCTAAAAAAGATAAGAATTAAACTTGTTTTGAAAAAAAGTTGACAGTAAAGTGCAATTTAAAAAACATGTGAAGGTGAAGTTGTTATCTAATGTGTTATGTATCTTAGAAAATAATACAAGACTCTTTTTAGATCACTTTCTATGCTCACAATAACATAGAAAACTAATAGAGAAGCCTAATCTTAGCCTAAAACTTAATAAAAACCTAATAACAATCCTAGGACAACATTTATATCTACGAGCCTGGCTCAAACTCTCTGCTGAGTGGTGTATTCTGGGATACTTGGCTCCAGCAGGTTCACATAAGTCCGCTGACTAGAACACAGACTGAGCGAGGCCTCTGTTGTGTTGTAGGCAAGCAGCATTCTGTAGTTTAGAGAGCTACTGGTTTTTTTTCTGAAAACAGATTTCTGCTGAGTGGCGAGGCTGGTTTTAAACATTAAAGCTGCAGGCTGAATAACCAAAACAGCCAGTTAACCCTTTCTACCCCAAGAGGTCTCTGTGCTGGAACCAGGCTCTATCTGCTATTAAAACACAACCTGACACCATTTTTAGAAGGTTTCCAAGCTCGGTACATTCACTGAAGAGTTCGCCTGATACTTCTGGGACTAAAATGGATGTAGCAGCGTTGTATTTTATTTCAGTTGGAAGAGTTTTAAGGCAGAGCTGGGTTTTTTTTTTTTTTTAGAACTTTTAGTCCAGGTTGAATAACACCAGTGTCACTAACTCATTCTTGTAAGTCTTATTTACTCTCAGATTTACTCTTCTAGCAAGGGAAAAGTAAAAAAGTAGGCTTACCGCATTTTTTGATTTTCCCAAGTGTTGTCTTTCCACAAAGCCCAGTTTTGTTCATTTTGGCCTCACAGCTGTGGAGCTGTTTCAGGATTTGCTTTTTTAGCTGGACATTTCAAAAGAAGGGCTTAAGGGGCTGAATTTTATTTTTATGTTTTGCTTTGCTTAGCTTAGCATACAAACCTCATACAACAATGTCTTTTTTAAACTTTTGAATGGATTACCCACTAGATACAGTTTAGACAAGGTGGTAGGCGTCTTTTTATTTTTTGTAGTTACTGAGCGGAGCCAGGTGAGCCATTTCACCTTGTTGCTAGTCTTTGTACTAAGCTAACTGGCTGTTGGCTATGGTTTTGTATTTACTGTAGCTATGTGAAAGTGGCATCAATCTTGTAAAAAAAATAAATAAAAATACCAAATTTGCCTTTAAAGAGAGGTGAAAAACCCTAGATTTTTTAGCATACAATATAATTTTGTACCACTTTTTGGTTGGTATGTATAGTGGCCCTAATGGCAAGAAAAAAATGGAGATGAAGACAGAAAAAAAAATGTTCTGAATGTGTGACTTCCCAATGATGTGCATCAGATGGAAAAGATGAATACAGAGGCTGTGACAGCACCTAGAATCCATTTCTGGTAAAGCTATTCCATTATCTTATTACGGAGAGAAAGGCAAAGCATCAGTGCATTTTGCACAAAGATTAAAGTTTTGGTCCTCGTTTTTCTTCTTCTTCTTCTTCTTCTTCTTCCTGGCACCTACGACAAACAAGTACCAGACCGCCCAAAGGCACAAGAGGGCATTAAGACTTTCATTATGCGATTGATTAACCACTGAAAGCAGCATTTGTAGTATATACTTCAGAGTTAATGAGGAGAGTCGGGCAAATTTGGAGGCTTTGAAGTGAGGAGCTGAAACCCAAGTGGTCAGCTTTCACACCCACCGGCTGATTTAAGCGCATTATCTGCGATGATTGGTCCAACTTGGTTCCCCTCATTTCTGCCGTTAGTGAGAGAGTGACAGTTGAAAGCGAAGGCCTGTTGAAGGAGGGGAATCAGAACAAATGGCACCGCAGAGACACGGACGGGGAAAGAGGATTAATGTAGAATATGTTGCTCTCCTCACGCACAGCATGATGGACTTGTTTTTAGTCCACGTACGCAGAATTAGGACTGACACCGTGTCAAATCTTGACAGGGGCGACAGATTGGTGCGTGTCTTATTCCAACCATTTCTCTAAGCAAGGTATGGACACTCCAGATGAGCATCTTTAAGCTCAGCGACTGGTATTCGTGCTTCTTTTTTTTATTCCCTTTTCTTTAGGCAACTAAAGGCAACTCTTGTCTTATAAAGCAAGAAATTAACTTTTCCCGATTTGAGTCATCACCATGCTAATATCCTGCCACGATCGCCTTGAGTGTCGTAAAACAACACTTTAGCGATGATTGGAAAATAATTAGGGAGCTAATGAACGCAACATCACAGTTAATCTTCAGTTAGATTTCATTCATATCTCCCATGGCCACGGAGACGGGAAGCATAAGATGAATAAGTGACATTAAGAGCCAACGCAGAGGACACGACTCCAGGAAGTGAAAGACGTGGAGAGGTGTGTTTGAACGCGCCGATGCCTTGTTGTGTTGAAGATAATTAGACGGGGAGCGTACGTCACCGTGTTCAGCGGGTCACAGGAAATTACACTGTACTTCCAATTTTCCAATGAGTCCTCGCCATTATCAGTGTTTTGCCGGAGGTTCCAATAAAATACATATTTCCACTCTACCGGGGGAACCATTCAGGAAGTCTGGATTTGATGGGACTGATTGACTCAGTCAGCTCCGGGGTCTTACAGGAATCAAAAACTAATACCGGCGTTTCTTCATTCAAGCAGCAACCGCAGCCACCGGAAGTTTTTAAGTGTATGAAAAAGCACCAGGCTGTGGTTTTGCTTTAATGGTCAGTGCTGAAACCCGACTGTTCTGTTCAGAGAAAGCCTGATGTTTCCATAGTCACTGCCTCAACACAATGGTTTTGTCGAGAGGGTATTAAGGTGAGAGTGAGACTGAGAGAGAGCTGATTGTTTGATTGCCGGTGGTTCAGATTATCACACTCAGTTGAGGTGGTTGCCACTTTTATCTTCACACCTTAGCTCTTGAGTGCGTCCTTTTTGCTCAAATTAGAATTTCTTGGATCTGTCCCAGTGCCCACTAGCTGCAGTATCTGAGAGGACAGAAGTGCCCATTTGTCAGTGTTCTCTGGGTAAACGCCACAGTACCCAAGTCCAGACTAACTGCAGTCATGTAGAGGTTTATTGCCTGGGACACACTGGAACTCAAGAGTGTTGCTACAGGGGCCTCTGACAACACACATATTGAAGAATTATTTTTATTTCAAGTGCAATGATCATTTTACAGCTTTTGTACCCCTGGACACTCATCTCTGTGTCAAAGTTGCATAGTAAGAAGTTTTCCATAAAAATTATCCCTTTCTGCCTTTAATGGCGTAGATGGAACTCTACACTGTTGCTTCCTCGAAATCGTCCCCACCTCCTTCTCCACCTACCAACTCACCCACAACTCTGCAGCACTGTAAAACTACTTCATGCTATCGGAGTAATTCAGCCATTTATGTTCAAACCAACAACCAGCTCTGAAGAAGAATACTGAAAAGGAAAACTCCAGCTTGCAAATTGACTGCAAGACTGAAAGCCTTCATCCATTGACTGCTTATTTCCCTGATTATGTGTCTTCTAGCTTGTAAAAACAATACAATACAGACTTACCTGTGTTAAAAAACTTCATTTTCACTTAAGGTGTCTTTAAGCTCAAACACCTGAGCCATAAATTGTGCTCAACAATATTATTTATCAATCTTTATCTGAGGTTGTGTTAAAAAATAATGACATTAATGTTAATCTTGAATAAAAACAAAACAACTAACAAATCAAATCAATATTTGGGACGTTCCCCTGCTCTTAAAAGAGCATCAGTCCTCGCCCACACATAGCTTGTACAGTCTAGAGATGTCTTTATTCATTTCAAAGATCAATATCAAGGCATTTCTTAATTGATCTGTATCAGTATTACCGGTTTCTCGTGGTGCTACAATACAACCTACCCTCTCCACGATGCATTTCAGCCTTACAAGAGTTTCACAACAAGGTTTGTGGCTGCTTAAGGAACAGCTTTAATTCAGAAATGTTTTTTTTCTATAAATTGCAGAGCTGTTAAGTCAAGCAAATATGTTGGATTTGATTTCAACAACGTGAATCTACTTGAAGTACTTGAAGTATTGAAGAACTCCAATGAAATCAGGGGCAAAAACACTCAATCCGAACAATCCTAGTTTTTGTCAAATACATGTCAGCTTACCCCAGGCATCATGGAGAACTTGGTGCAGTTCCTCTGTGATTTTAGGCTGCCTCGATTGCTTCTGTCTCTTCATATAATCCCAGTCTGACACACATTTTAGACTGAATGAGCATTGGGATGGACCCAGTAACTTACAAGGGTGTAGGCAATGGTAAACCCAAATCCCTTGTCTCATTCAGCACTAAGCACAATGACATGCACAAAGGAAATGAAGGAACTACTGACAGATGCAAAATACGAGAAGAAAGTGCAGATGGCGGGAAGACAGCAAGGGAATGTTTATGAGAACACAAACACAAGGTATTACACTTTTTGGATGGTGGAGGAGGGGGGATAGCTTTTTGTTTTATTGGCAGTGTCAGTGTGGCAGAGCAGGTGGCTCAGTAATTGTTGATCCCTGGCTCATTCTGTATTCTATATGTATTTTTTTGAAGACAGTAAACGCCTCTTCATCCCAACAAGAATGAAGGTAAAACTTTAAAGTGCCTGTGAAGAAGACTCAGAGATTCTAAAAGCGTTGTGCATGTCAGAAAACAATAAGCTTGTTGTTGCTTGTTGTGTTCGGGATTTTTCGGGCGGGTCAGAGATCACGGCTGGCTGACACATGGAGACGTGCTTTAAATGACCTCTTCACCTCGCACTGCAACGTTTTAAAAGCTAGAGAGCAACACAATTAGCGGTTCTCCCCCCCTTCCGACATTGAGCTACAACACCTACGACAGCCTGGAGTTTGCTGGCTACCAAGGAAAATGCAGAAAACATCTAAAAATTAAAGCTGAAGTAATCAATAAGACTTTGTTATAGGGTGGATAACTCAGAACACAAGTTATGACTGAAGTTGCTTTGGAAACAGTCTGCTGAATACACAAGCTGGTAGTACCACAAACTGCACTCCTATATTCTCCCTAACAAGGCATTGTGGGTATAGCTCTCAGACACTCAAGTTCAGAACACCTCCTCAGACATCTTGAGGCTGCATCACACATGTCACATCAGAGCTTTTCTGAAGACGAGGCCAGCAGTGTGATCTTAAAATATACAGTGACATTTCTTCAAAATTACATTCCTCAATTTAAACACTTGGTGGGACACTTAAAATTCCTTTTTCCATCAGTAGTAGTTGATTTTTATGCTGCCGTGCTGGCTACAGCTGAAATTGCTCATGTTCTAGTGAATGTGTCTTTCCTCTTTCCTTGAGGGGATTTCTTCAAATTTGGCATAAATGTTCACATCGATTTGAAGATGAACTGATTAAAATTTGGTGCCCAAAAATCACATTGACTCTTTTCTTTTTTTTGGCCTCAACTCAAATTTTTACACAAAGGAAAAAATGATTATCCAAAAGGTCAAAGGTCAAGTCTGACTGACTGGATGGAGACTCTGGGTTCCTGCCATTTATTCCATTTTCTGCAGCTTTCCTCTGGTCTTCCACTATTTGCATGTTACTATTTTAAAAATCTCACCACAGGAAACAGCAACAACCTTCGAGCAGCAACGTAAGCGCCGGAACCATTTTGCTGAATATTTAGATTATGCAATAAGGTACTTGGTTTAGTTGGATTTGCCATTTTAATGACGGTGCTCGCCTCCCTGCATGTAAATGCTCCACCAAAACTATCCCCCCTTAGCCCTGCCCAAGACAACTACTATTGGATTGAAGAAAACAAACAAGTGTTTTTCCCCCACAGCATAATGATAAAGTACAACTGCTCTCTACAGCGCTGTGTTGGAGAGTGGCCTAGCAATGCAAGACTAAACCTACACAGACATGTAAGGTGCAACTTGACCGCCTGATGGACGCATACAACAACTGTAACTGCCTCCTTGTTGCATGAGAGCCAAGCATGTTGACTTGTTTTACGGCTTTTTGCACAAAATCGTCATTTTGGATGTCAGTGAAGAGCCCAACTTGTTAACCATGAATCATTAATGCTGCTAAATTCTGTACAAAGGAGGAGAGTCTTGCCAGCGTGAGCACTCACTCACGGGCACTGGCTTTCCATACACCCACAGCTATACACAGAGAGAGAGAGAGAGAGGCTCTGAACACCCTGAGAAACATTTGGATGTTTAATGTGCAATTGCAGTAAAAATGAAAACCCTCCGAGAAGTGGCTATCGTCAAACATTTACCTTTCCCAGAGACCGCGAGATAGCGTCCTGCCTGACACCTACAACGGGGCAACTTTTATTAAACACGGCGATTCAGTCTTTACATTACATGATTGTAGCTTGATGAAGCAACTTTTCAGAAAAAGAAAGCCACCTATTCATGTGCCCTGACATTTACATTTATTGCAGTGAGCCTGAAGAAGCGCTGCGATAAGATTGTACTGCAGCGGTGATGATTTAGCACACAGAATCTTGGCCAATGTCGCCGAGAATGGAAAAGAGAGCGGTTTTAAAGGCATGAAGGTCAGGATATTCACCTCTGTGGAAAATGTTAGAATTGTCCTTTGCTAACATTCATACTGACCCGTAAAGGGCACAGTGGGAAAAAGAGATGTAGAATATTTGCATATAGATTATAGACTGAACTATGTCACAGCTGTACTGCGTAATGTGATCGTCTATCTAATGCTTGATTCATCTGAAAAATTCTCTGATCTGGTGCCATCGCTGTTAATCTGCCAGACTTTCCGAATGTATCAAATCGGCTGCACATTTCTGAATATTGTTTCTATTTTAACACCTCTCTCCGCCTGTCTCTCTTCCTCCGATTTCACTCTTGTGCAATAATTGCCGTATTTGGGTCATGCTGTCAGTAAAATGGCATCCCTCTGTCATGTAAGGACTTCCTGGGGAACATTATTAGCAAAGAATAAAAGATGATCAGCATACAGCGAGGTCTTCATTGATTTGCCCATATGGAGAAGTGCTCAGTGTGATAAATGAAGAGATATTACTCTGCAAACTGCAATATTGCCTGAGCGACAGCCGTTTTAGAGGCATGATAGAACCATTCAGAGTTTTTATTTTAGACTAAACCGCGTCGTTAAAAAAAAAAAAAATCCCAGCAGTAACCGCTCACACAATACAAAGATGTATCCATCATCTTTTGAGCGTTTGTGTCACCACAGAGCCAAACCGGAAAACACAAAGTAGCATCTAGCGCCACATTCATCACTGATTCTCCTGGCCGTGTCTGCAAGGTGTCATCATGGAGGTCCGCTGGAGATTTGCAAAATAAAATCTAAATATATAGCAACTGGGCCACAGGAAGAGACCTAAATAACGGATATTGTTGTGTGGCTCCAGGCCAGTTGAAAAGAGAAGGCTAATGAGGTACACTGGTTTCCATTTTAGGGAAGTAGACACAGAAAAGTGTGTTATCTGCAGCCCCCCTGGTCTTGTCCTTACTTTAAAGCATTGTGAGCTGAAGTCATTGAAGGCACATAGCCACCACCTGTTAAATCTTCCTCTGTTCTTCTCGCCACTGATGTCTCGACGGTGTGTTTTACTGCAGGGTTGTCTTTCTTTACTGAGCCTCGGCTCCCGTGGCGCTCGGAAACACACAACCGCGGCTCACGGGGACAACCTGCCATCTTGTCAAATGATACGCCATTTACAGCAGCCAGCTTTATTGGTGATTATCCCTCTGATGTTGGTATTCTTTTATCATCTGCAATAAGTTTTAATAATGCAAAGGATGCCTTGCGCGCTGATACTCAGGAAAAGGGCAGAGCCGGTGTGAAAAATCCATAGGCACCCTCATATCCTGTGCAGCTATTGTGCCGTTTCTCGGCATTAAGGGCGAGAGTTAATAAATCTTTCGCAAAAAGACAATAGACGGCGCCTGCATATTTTATATCAGCACACGGGGGCTTGTATGAAATGTACCGCAACACAATAAAGTAGTTCACGCAGGCTTCGGATTTTATCATAACACGTGTAGATGTGCTGCTCTGGTTCTGTTACAGTACTTAAAATCCATCAGGGGTGAGAGATTACAAGAGGAGTATTTTTTTTTTTTTCTCCCCTCATTCATTATAAGCGAGCAGACTCCTCCTCGCACTAATGCGGGGGTGTTTAAATAGAGCATTGGTTTACAAAGTAGTGTTTTTTAAGCATTAATCAGGGGGTGTCTCATTATCTTATGACTAAACTGTCTCCACAGATGATAACCTCATTTAGCTTAAAAAGAAATGACTCCTGAGTATATTACCAGTTCATCATTCAGGAGCAACGTTCAGGGACAAAGCATGGGTCTGCATTGGTATGTACAGTGCCACTATTAACTTTAATTTAGCAATATAAATGCATTTTAAAGACCTACTGTAACTACTTTACAAAGGGATTTGCATATCTGCATAGCATTTATGAGATTATTTAAGTATCCATCGAATACTGATACATTACGCTGTGCAATCTAATGCTAGCTAACTGTCAGTTAATGAGGTCACAGATAAATTGATATGTTGAACTTGGCAGTAATTTAAGCAGCCTCAGGGTGTTTTATTAGCTTACCTATGCGCAACACAGGTTGGACTGCTGGTTCTCCTCATATCCTTCGCCTCCATCAGACTTCATGTTCAATTCAATTCAATCGCATCCGAGATTTCAAGCCAGGAAAAAATTAACTCAGTAAAGTGGCTGAGAACAGTCGTGGTAGTGACTCCCTAGATAGTGGTGTGATGTTTGCGAACAGTAATAGTTTGCGTAAAACATATCCCTGACAGGAACTATACACTCACATCTCTCCTGGCGCAGATTTATTTTTTTTCTCTTTTTGTTCTTCCGCTCTCATTCCGGTTTGCAAACTGCTTCCTTTGCCAATTATGGTGTTCGAAAGCCAGTGAGCCATGTAAGGATGGGCCGTAACCACGGTTTACAGGAAACTAACTGGGACTGTATATATACGCCTACAGTGAATGCAGAATGAGAGTTTAATGAGGTGAGGGAGCTGAAGGAGTGAACGTGAGACTCAGATAGACTACTTCTCAGTCATAACTGAACCGAAGATCCCTACATGTACTCAGGCAGTTGTGGATCAGGCGGTAGAGCAGGTTGGCCTCTCTCATTGCAAGGTTGGTGGTTCAATCCCCCCACCCTTCCACATGTCCCTGGGCAAGACATTGAACCTGAAGTTGTTCCTGCTGGCATCCAGCTCTGTTGCCATTGGTGCGAGTGGGTGAATGGGAAATGTTGTAAAGTGCTTTGAGTACCACCAAGTCACATGACTTAGCGATGACATGGAGGCCCAGACCCAATCTTCACAGTGAGGTACTAACTAAACACTCACTGACTGATGCCGCAGCTTCAATGCTTTACTTTGCTTTTTGAGGAAGGGGTTTGTATTTTTTTCTTTCTGAGGGCTGAAAGAATATAACAAGGAGACATGGGACACACTTCCCCTGGAAACACATACATTTCGTGGGGGAAAGAAGCGCCATATTTCTACATTCTTTTCTCTATGAACTATGAGCAAGTTTCTTAAACACATCAGAGCCTTCATGCACTTGATGATTTGACAGAGGGACAGCCTTGAGCCTTCACGCACTTATCTGGAAAGCTCCTCAAAGTCTGAGAGTCCATGAGTGTGGAGATTGGGAATGGACCATAACTTACGGCTTAACGCTATTTATGCAAACAGAACACAAGCCGATGTGTGAGGCTTTGCTGAGGCACAGGCATAGCTAAATGCCAATTAGCATGCTGACATGCTCATAAGATGCAGACATTTAGCAGGTATAAACATCATGTCACCCGCCCACAAAAGCACACTAGAAAAACATGTTAGCACGGAGGAGATCTGCTTTTACTGATGTGTTGTTGGATATGTAACAAGGTTATGGAACAGACATCATGACATACATACGCTGCGCAAAATGAACATTCAGTTTACTTTCCTGGCACATGTGAAGTCGGCACACATGCTGTGTCAGATTTTGGGCTGCAGAGGGGCCGGCACAAACGTGGCACGATGACAACATTTACGGATTCTTGTGGACATGCAGCACCAAGATTCTCCCCACTTGCTATTCAGCACTAAACAAAAGCACAGTTGAGGCTGAAGGAAATGTCAGTGATGTTACATCTATTTGGTGCAAGATTAAAAGTTCAATCATATCAAAGGGGGATGTGAATGGCTGAAGAAAATTTACTTTCAAACCATTCAATAGTTGTTCAGATATTTTACTCAAAACTACAGATTGCAACCTCATGCCCCTCTGGAGACTGTATTTCTGTACCAACACTGTGTGGCCGTTAATCTGGTGGATGTGGAGCTATTTAACTAAGTGACAAATGTGACCTGCTGGTGGTGCTAAATGAAAAGTCAAATATTCCGAATAAACAAATGTTTTGGCTTTTCAAATAAAATGAAATAATTCAACAGTTTGCATGATTTTTTTTTTGGCAACTTTTAACTAAAATATGTTCAACCAACATAATTCATTAAGGTAGAGGAAATAAACTTTATGTACGACTTACTTGATACGTTTTAAGC
>NW_007578691.1:244942-249613 GCF_000690725.1 Stegastes partitus
TGATCTTAAACTGTGATGTTTCCTGAGAGTAAAAACCCAATGTAAGCAACGAGTGAAAACAAAACTTAAGTTCAGACAGGACACTTTATCAGATTTTAACCATTTATTTGAGATCACATACATTTAGTTTGGCGGTGACTCTGCTCAAGTGATGCTCTGGAACGATCTGAGCAAGCATGACACAGATAATCCCTGAGATCACAAAACCCCGCGGAGCATGAATTTACAATTTTTCAAATACGGTATGAACACGAGAACAGGAGACCAACTAAATAGTCTTCACTTGCAGAATCTAGATTACATAGTTCAAGGTACAATAATGAACCATCTGCAACCTACAGTCCTACGATATGGGAAACACTGGGGTTATATGATTGAACTGTTTCTAAAAGGTGGTGGTTGGGGAGGAGGGGGAGATTTGACGATCTGCAGAGGCTGGAGTAGCAGCGATGTGGTGAGTGTGAAGCGGGCAGAATGAATGGGTTCTCTCCAGCATCTGTGGCTTCCTCCCACAGTCCAAAAACATGTTGAGGTTAATTGGTGATTAGAAAATTGTCCATAGGTGTGAATGTGAGTGTGCTTGGTTGTAGGTCTCTAAGTGTAGCCCTGTGATAGACTGGTGACCTGTCCAGGGTGTCCCCTGTCTTCACCCTGAGTCAGCTGGGATAGACTCCAGCCCCCCACAACCCTAGTGAGGATTAAGTGGTGTATAGATAATGGATGGATGGATGGATGCCCAGAGGCCCCCTGACCAGTTACCCTACAAAGTGTCACAAGTGGACTGTAAAGAGACATAAAGCGACAACAAAGAAACATAACTGACCATAAAGAACAACTTCAGGTTCAATGTCTTGCCCAGAGTCATGTGGAAGGGTGGGGGGATTGAACCACCAACCTTGCAATGAGAGGCCAACCTGCTCTACTGCCTGATCCACAACTGCCTGAATGCTGCCTCAGTTATAAAACACGCTAAGTGGGTGGGCTGGACTTTAGCGATGATGATTGGACAAGAGGGGCCATGTGACACTCTGACTAGGTGCCTGTCTGAACTAACGCAAAGCTCTATTCTAAGAATAATTGCCCCACATAAGTTGTAAGCCCCCGTCTCCTGAGTAGGGGTTCTGTTGGTGTCTTTTGCTGCCATCCTCCTGCNCCCACATTTACCGCCTTCTGCTCGCTTCTTCTGTATGGTCGCTGCCAACTGTCAATCAAGCCAGCCACGCCCCTTGCCCCGCAAAATTTTGACAATTTTTTAAAAAATTCAGTATTGATTTATTTTCACCTGATCTCTGGATTTGACTATGAAAACTAATGTTTTTTAAAATCCTGAGCTGTAAGAATGCGGCATTTCGTGATCTGTGATCACTTCTTTTCCAATTCATTTCTATGGGAGCCAGGGCTTTTTGGAGCCAGCAGCTAGCGGTGATATTGCAGGTTTTGACACTTCCGGGTTGGCTTCATTTTTCAGGGCTACGTCCATCTTTTATACAGTCTATGGTTTTAAGTCGCATACCCATAAAATGAAGCTGTTCCAACTTCTTTTTTTTCACATCATTTGAAAGGAATTTTTAAGCGTCATACTCAGTTACCATAGTTATGAACACTAGCTTCAAATTTATCAACTGTTTGAAAAATGAAGTTGACCCAACTAGATTTTCTTCAGCAGTTTTTGGCTTTTTGTGTTTGGTTTTTTATCCTCACTTGGAAGCATTTAAGAAATGAAAACATTCAAGAAAGGAAATGTTAGTTGTTTATTTGGCCATATCGTCTTGGGTAATGTCATCTTGAACTCTCCTTTATATCTTATTTGTTCAATTTACAGGTCGTCTAACACTCCATCTTAACTGTCTAAATTTCAAGCCTGAATTTAGTTTGAAAAAAATCAAGTAATTGTTTAAATTACACACAATATTAAGTTACCAACATTACTTTGTCAGCTACAGTCATCAAAATAATGCAACTTAAAAGGTTTACGTAAATTAACAAATTGTATTTTTTATTGCAGCCATGCATTTAATTAAGTTGATAGATAGCCTGAGTTACTTTTTAGGATGAGAGCTCACCAAACATGGTGGGATCCATCCTCTGAGGACCACGAGTTTCTTGATGAAATAGATGTTTTTAAATCAAGATCAACATGGTGGACTAGCTGGCAGACTGAAATTAAGATCCCTACAGCCACGCAGCTAGCTTCCCTGAAAATGTGAGCAGACATAGCTGCAATGCAGTCGTGTGTTATGCTTACAACTGATAAACCATTAACGCCTGCAGGGGCTCATTTTTGCAACTTAAATTTTTTAAAAACTAACTTTGTCAGCTGCTGCTTTCAGTCACTGTAATTTCATCTAACAAGTTACAGGCATTAGTAAAGCAGACACTCCAGGTTACACAACATAATCTTCATCTTTGCTATACAGCCGATCAAACTGTTATCTTGCAGAACAGCAAAGAAGAGAAGAACAATGATTAAAATACAAACTACAGTTAACAAATTGTACTGTAATGTTAAATTAGGTCTGACAGGATGAGCGGTGTAGCCGTGCTGCTGCTAACTGTGGTAGCAATTACCTCCAACAAGAGCAAGAAGCATTACGTGTGTGTGGAGAAGAGTTGCACATGTACAGCAAAATAAAAATGTATCATTATTCCAGTGGAAGGATGAGGTCAGGTCACCCGCTCTCACTGTTTCCAATGAGCAAACCTCCGTGCTGCTGGAAAACACCAGCGCTCACCAGCTAATGTCGAGCTTGCATGTGCTCAAGCCTATATGATACATGTCAAGAAATTCATAATTGGAAGATTCAGCCATTGGCAAGAATTCTTTACAGTGTGCAGTTCAGTCTGATCTAATAAATCACACTTTGGTTTGCTATAATCCTTTTGGTTCTCCATGGGGGAGTTAGCTTGGGTTTCTCCAAACCTCCTCAACCTTGACATGGAGCTGTGAGAAAATCGCTTTCCAACCAATTGTTCTGCTTGAATTTTCAACACCCCTGTATACTAGACGAAACTGACAAGTTAACAGATATTATTTTCCATAGCAAGCCATTTTCCAAGGCTTTTAAAGAGTTAACAAAGTCAAGGATTGCGAGGAATATAAATCATAAAATGTTGCCAAAATAACAGTGACAATGAGTAAAGGCAACCAGGCTGAAAAATCCTAGCTGGACACGATTTCCCAGCCTCATATTCTTAAATAGGACAGATGGGACTTTGGCCAGTGCCAGCTTCTCTGAATGTAACTGTCAGGACGAGGCGCTGTGCTGGAGATGGGATTCACCACACACAAAATCACAGGCAGCATTCATATCAACTAAGTAGGAGGCAGCACCCACACACACACACACACACACACACACACACACACAGCCGAATTGGAAGCAGTGGTGCCCCGAGTCTGGGCCGAGGAAAGACAGTTGGACATGTAACTGTGCAAATCACGACTCGCACACTCGCGCTGACACAGATAGGCTAGCAGATGTTGGATTAGTGTGATCTCACAGCAAACAGAGAATGAATTCCCACCATGGTCCCAACTGCACATTTTGACATCGGCGCTGTCTGGGGCTGGGAGGGAACAGACCAAAATGTTCCCATGCTGGATGGTGCTTCGGTTGAGAAGCTTTGAGCGTTAATTTGCTTCGCTGATTGCAAAGAGGAGATGATTTCAAAAGCGAAGAGAAAAAACTAACACATGCTGATGTCGGTCTTTAGACTGAGGACAAAGATATGACACCTTGTAATATGAGAGAACGACGAGGAACACTGTGAGCGGTGAGGTGAGATAAATAATTTACATCATTGATGAAATAAGACAATGTGACTTGATGAAAAGCAGCCACTGTGGCCACAAGTGAGAATTAAACCGTATAGAATTTGCTTTAAAGACGCTCTAATCGATTTTATTTTGGAAAATGATCACAGTACAATGCGATATGTGCACAGGGTTGATTATAGCGATGAGCCCACAGGAATTATCAACCGACTCTGCAGTTCTTCTCAGCTCTGCGTTGTTTATGACACTCATCAGAGCAGTTTTCGACCACAGCAGGCTGCTTTCAGCTGACAAGTTATGATAAATGAACTCTGTACAAACAAGATTCTCATGGTTTTGGCCAGCATACTGCATTTAGGAGCACTCAAAAGTTTGGACACACATACTCAGTCAAAGAATTTTCTTTCTTTATTTTTTTTTTAGAACAATAGTGAAGACATTAGAACGTATTGAATATCACATGCTGAGCGCTTGTTGGCTGTTTTGCCTGCACCCTGTGGTCCAAACTCATCCAAAACTGTCTGATTCAGGTTGTGGAGGACAGTTCATCCGATGCAGCGCTCCATCGCTCGGCCCTTGCACTTACTAAACTGCATTCTCAGTTACATTTTAAGGGAAAAAAATATTTCTGTCTGATTGCATTTGTGACTTATCATAAATATATTTCTAATTGAAATATCTTTCCCATTTGTTTTATTGCTTTACTGTAACTTTTCCAATTGCCAGCTAATCATATATTAGATGGGGTGAGACTAATCCTCCTGATGACTGGAGAAGATGATTCAAACATGCTGTCAAAGGGTTGTATTTGATCTTAAACTGTGATGTTTCCTAAGAGTAAAAACCCAATGTAAGCAACGAGTGAAAACAAAACTTAAGTTCAGACAGGACACTTT
>NW_007578691.1:252893-254531 GCF_000690725.1 Stegastes partitus
TAAAGCAGATCTTGTCTTGTTTACACTTCACATGTCATTTCATAGTTTAAATATCCTCAGTTTAGTTCTACGCTGTTGAACATAATACCCCCCTAATGCTATAGCACTGTAAGTTACTATCACATGTCCCCTGGGGAGTGTTTTCTACTCGTCCAATTAGTGAGGAAGTTAACATAGTGAGTTTGTAACATGAGTCACACACAACAATATCTCTTATCTAATAAAGTCTGCTAGCAACAGCTACTCTTAGCCACCATGAGTGTTTTTGAAATGCTCAAGGCTGACTTTAATTGCTTATGAATTGTACTTTTTATCAGCAGCGGTTGTTAGGACCACCTTGTTATTCCATTCCAAATATGACAGATAAGAAATGAGAGTAATCTGTTCTCTGACATTACCCCTGACCCTAAAACATCTAAACACACACAAAGGGAATCCTGCGTCATCCTTACCGCGCCGTGCTAAAAATACACTTCTTGAAAACATCCAGTGGATTTCACAGCCTTGAAAACACAGCGCTAGCACAAGTCTTAGTCATAAGGTCATGGCTATAATGAATTAATAAAAATAAATAATAATGCACCTATAGAGGTGACAATGACAACACAAGGCCATAGTTCACACCCACGCTGCAGGAGGACTGAGTAGCTCACGTGGCTGCATGCCATGCACAAGGGATGTTTCCAGAGAGCGTTTAGTCTGGCTGACCTACCACATGAAAGGTTGCTCATGTTATATGATGTTCGTGCTACGGATTAAACTCATTTCATGGAATAGCTCTTGCAAGGACTGATGATATGTGGCTATTGCACTTAGTGTTTCAGCGCTGCACGTCTCATCCACTCATGGCACAACATGTGAAGTAAAAGCTCTGAGGAGGCTTTCTCAGAAGCTGTGCACGATNAAGCTCTATTCTAAGAATAATTGCCCCACATAAGTTGTAAGCCCCCGTCTCCTGAGTAGGGGTTCTGTTGGTGTCTTTTGCTGCCATCCTCCTGCCAGTCTTAGGGAAACATGATGAAAGAAACACACTTCTTTCTAAATGAGAAATGCAGTTTACCTGTGGGGGGAGGGGGGAGTTGCACATGTCGATACCTTCGCTTCACATTCTCTGAGTCTCACAAAGACATGGCAGCTGGAAGCAAAAAAAAATCTCTCATTTTGACTCAAAGAGCAGATTGGCACTGCTTCTTTGTGTTTGTCAGTCCAAGAAGTTTCTTTTCTTCTTCTTTCTTTGCAGCTCTTGAACCTTAAAGGTCTAGTTCACACAGTCTCCTCCCAGGAGCTGATGTTGTGAAATGTCTGCTGCTTGATCTGTGAAGCATTGATGTTAGCTTTAATCCGAGGTGCTGGTAAATGTCTGATAACTCTAATGAACTTCTCCTCCGCGGTAGAGAAAACTCTTGGTCTTCCTTTCCTGTTTCGGTCCTCCTGACAGCCAGTTGCATCACAGCGTTTGATGGTTTTTGCAACTGAGCTTTTCTGAGGTTCTTGAAATGTATTGTACTGACTGACCTCTATGACTTAAAGTAGTGATTAACTGTTGTTTCTCTTTACTTTGTTGAGTTCTTGCCAAAACAGGGATTAGAACAGTAGCTTAACAGGGCTGTATATCAGCAGTACCTCGGCACAACACAG
>NW_007578691.1:257731-278724 GCF_000690725.1 Stegastes partitus
CATCCATCCATCCATCCATTATCTATACACCGCTTAATCCTCATTAGGGTCGTGGGGGAGCTGGAGTCTATACCAGCTGACTCAGGGCGAAGGCAGGGGACACCCTGGACAGGTCACCAGTCTATCACAGGGCTACACTTAGACAACCAAGCACACTCATATTCACACCTAAGGACAATTTAGAATCACCAATTAACCTCAACATGTTTTTGGACTGTGGGAGGAAGCCAAAGATGCTGGAGAGAACCCACGCTGCACGGGGAGAACAGTTGGTATAGGGTGTCTAGTTTGGATGGTGAGCTTATGGACTTCACTGATTTCACATCAGACACAAAGATTTGCGTGCAAACACCCAGCTGTGGTAAGGTTTAGGCAACACAAGAACTTAGAGTGAGATTTAGATTTTGTTTTTAAAAAAAAGTCCTGTCTGGTCCCAGTCCTGGAAGAATGGCTGCTGTCCCAGTTCCTGTGTTACATGTGTTAGTTAGTTGAGACTCGACGAACTTGACTGGTGCCTTATGTTTTACAAAAGACTTGATTTTCAGCCAGATTTTGCCGGCAGGGCCACCTGCTCTCCAAGTGTCTCTGACAGCCACTCATCCCCCAGTCACTGGTGTATTTGATAACTAGTTCACATGTCTAACAAACAGCATCATTATAACACTGTCGCTCTGGATTTTAATGAACACTAAAGCTCTGTTAGTGTGATACACGGATCATTATAATAATAATACTGTAGTCACTACAAGTAGCTAACCTGTAGGATTGTAAGATCTATGAGATAAGACAAAAAATACCTTTACAGTGAACGTGGTAGGGTGCAATCAGTGCAATTAAGTTTCCGTCAATGTGCATTTACTTTGCCACCCTCAGGCCCTGCCCCTGGCTGTCAGATGTGGAAGAAGTTAGAGGCTTTTATTTTGGCTTAATTAAAGCCACAACACGAGAACAACTAATGTAAACTAGACAGTAATGCACAAACACAGAGTTTAGCATCATGGCATAGACTTCACAGTGATCAGGATAGGTTTCTGCCGAAGCCAAAGTAAATATTTCACTTGGTACAAGTCTTTGTATCAAAGTTTCTCTGTGCAATATCCTGTTGCCATACCAACCGTGGTTTCTAGTGGGAACAATGCCTTTTGCTGAGTCACTTTCGAATATTACTTATTGCGAGCGAGCAATAATGTCATTTTGAAGTTAATTCAAGCTTTTTTTTAAACAGCTAAGCTGTGGTGCTTATGATATCTCTTTTTCTTTCTTTTGTGCATTTTTGTGGTTGTTTTGTGTTACTTTTTCTTGTTTTTGTGACTTTGTGGTTATATTCTGTCATTATTTTGTGTCTCATTTTTACTCACTTCGTGGTTGTTTTTTGTCTCTTTTGAATTGTGTTTGTCTCGTGTTTATTTTGTGTCCATTTTCGCAGTTTTTGTCTGTTTTGTGGTTGTTTTAAAATAAGATAAAGTAGAACTTCTTGTGTCATTATTTAATATTGTTTGTCTTTCTGTTGTAGTTTTTTTTTATATAAGTTTAGTAGTTTTGGGGTTGTTTTGATTGCATTTGGGATTGTTGTTCATCTCTTTGTGGTTGTTTTCTATGTTTCTGTGCCATGGTTTGGTAGCTTTTTCTCTTTGTGGTGGTTTTTGTTTGTACAGGTTTTGGAAGACAAGTCTCCTAAGATTTTACTAGTACTCAGGAAAGGGGCGGAGTCTATTCCAAGGTCGGGGGACATTTAGACGAGCCTGGAAGACAACATCATTTGGTGTTTGGTTAGGGAGACTCCTTTAAGCTATTTTTAAATCCATGATTGGAAGACTGTTAAATAAGTTGTTGAACTGAAACATGTTGTGCTTTCCTCGTGGATGTTACTGTAGTACTTTGTACAAGACTCTTAAAATTTATAGACGGACTAAAATTTGGAGTGTGTTGTGCATTAAAATTTGTTTAGTATAATGGAGATGTTAAAGTTAAAGTTTTTTGTCCCTTGCATTATTCTATCCATCCATCATCTATACACCGCTTGATCCTCATTGGGGGGGCTGGAGTCTATCCCAGCTGACTCAGGGCGAAGGCAGGGGACACCCTGGACAGGTCACCAGTCTATCACAGGGCTACACTTAGAGATTAACCTCAACATGATTTTGGACTGTGTGAGGAAGACGGAGAACCCGGAGAGAACCCACGCTGCACGGGGAGAACATGCAAACTCCACACAGAAAGATCCCGGGTGTCCTCACTGGGATGCGAACCAGCGACCTTCTAGCTGCGAGGCAACAATGCTAACCACCGAGCCACCTTGCAGCATTGTTCTAATGTAATTTATTATGTAAACTGCAGTTTCTTGACTGGGGGCAAGTTCTGCTGCTTTCTACCAAGTCCAGCATTTATTTATGTTTGAACATTTTGTATTGTCTATTTTGTTAAATGCTTGTTGTGATATCATTTATTCTCTTTTATTGTTCTTGTGCAACCAAGGAAAAACTGCTGCTCTCCTGCATCCATTATGAATTTGCAGTGTAGCTTTTATTGGTTCAATGGTGTGTTTTGCTGTGTCAAGGAGGAGCTCTGGATTGGTGACGTCATTACAATTCCATGCTTTATTCAGCGTTGATTCAACTGAGTTTAGAATGCAGTTTAGCTTTTTATTGAGTGTTTTTAATCATATTTAACCAACAGAGAAGGGTCTCCTTCATTGTACTAAAAATAGCATCCTACTTTCTGTTACAGCAGCCTCTACATGCTCTGTTTACTCTGGGTATTGTGTCCATCAGTATTGCTTGACTACACTGAAATATCAAGTATTTACTCAGGAATGTAAAGGACTGATCTGTTGTCTAGGTTATGCAAACAGTGATGAGAACAGACATCCAAATTATCCATGTCCCCAGTCAATCCATCATTCAAATGCTTCATGCCAGCATTTGAGGGAACATTAAAACGGATAATAATCAGAGCTTTAATTGGTGATGTGGTGGCCCCGGGCAAATTCAGGCATTAAACCTCTGTCGTCTCTTATTTTCTCTCTTTCCCTCATTAAGAACGTTGAAATTAGCAGTGGTTGAACTACTCGGGCTCTTCTATTTCTGTAAAACTATTAATGTCGCCCTGTATAAAATATAGTTAAAAGTTAAGGTCCTGCATGGAAAATTTGACTTGATTAAATGTCGTGCTTTATCAATAAAACGTACTTAGATTTGATGAAAGTTTCTCCAAGCTTGAGCTCATTTGCACTCCTCTAAGTAGTTTTATGTACAGTAATGCATCACAGTTTATTTAAAGTCTGTTTTGAACACCATAATTATCTCCTGATTTTTCATGAAGGTGGACTGTGTTAGGATGTTAATTGTAAATGGAGATTCAGATATTTATTTTTTACCACCAAAACCTAGATATTCCTTTTTTTGCAGTCCTGAGAAGTGAGTCTGCAGGTTTTCCTTTAAGGCTGTATACACCCCAAACAAGCTTCAGGGTATCCTGTAAGTACTGTAGCCTGATGCTCTACAGGGGCAGCTTTGTTAATAACTATAAAGTATATGAGTTAAAATACTTACACAGTTCTATGCTTTACATCTTAACACCATTTTAAATATAGAGAGAGTTTGAGCCCCAGGCGGTTGCCTTCCTTGCCTAATGGTAAAGTTCACCCCTTTAGGGCGAATAGTGTTATCCGAAGAGAACTGTCTTTTAACAAATAAAAAGCTGTCAGCTTTGTTATTATACCCGCTTGATTCATAGCATTAAAGAATAAAGCACAATATACGAAAAGTAGATTGCACAAGCAGATTGGGTTTTACAGGCTCATATTTGGAGCCATTTTAGGTGAGAAAGTGTATAGCGGTCCACTTTGCAGTGATTTATAGCTGTACACAGTCTCCCAAGGCCTGCCGCGCTCACTTGTTATGGAAAGGATAGTCCCTCTGGTCCTGTAAGTTTCTCAGCCTGCCGGTCATTACCAGCCTCTAATCGCGGCAATCTCTGTTGATTTGACTCAACAAGAACGGGCAGGTAAAGATAATGTGTCTGCTAACTATGAATTTATGTCTGCTTCACATCTCCAATCATCTACATCTGCTCCATCTCATCTTTTACTCCCACTCTTTACTTCTCCGTCTCTCTTAGTAACAACTCGCACTATAGGCTCACCTTGCGGGTTGCCAGGCGGGTAATGAATTTTTCATATCCAGTGGATGGTACTACAGAGGAGTGCTGAAATCCTGACAGTGGAGCTTGTGTGGGTGGGCATGTCAGTCCATGGAGATGGAAGCATCGATTAATGGAAGTAGGAAGTGCGAACAATTACAGCTTGGGTAGTGCAGACAGGGCAGCGGTGAACTCTGAGCACCTCAGTACGAGGAAGAGGAAAGGATCGGGGGAATCAAGCTGCAATCCCAGGTATCAGCCTGGAGAAATTACAGCCAGGCTCTGGATTGTTAGCCCGCTCTTCTTAATGATAAGAATACATCTCAGCTCCGATACTCCTACTCACATACAAATGAAAGCAATGCATATTGAAAAGCAGTGTTCAAACATGTAATGCATATGCAGCAGCTATAGGCTTATCTCAGGTACTCCGCTGTCGTTTCTTTCTCCGAAGAAATAGCGAGAAAGGAATTAATCTTTTGTGCTTGAATGCAATAGATGGATTGAAGGAAAAGGCATTTAAAGCAAACTTCTTTTGACTTCACTTTGTTTTCGTTGTGTCTACATCAGTGGGTTGTGTCAAAAGATAAAAACCGCATGTGCGGAGGCCACGATTGTGAGACTGTCTGGCTCGCTCTTCTGCCCTTTCCTCTCGACAAGCTCAGAGCAATGCAAGTACTTAAGTGTCTGTGGGATAAAAAAAACCTTGAACAGAGCAGTTCTGCTGCTCCTATATCTCATTCCTGTTTTGCTGCTATTGTATAGACTTATGGAGGAAGGCGATGAGGCACAGAGTGTAGTATGGAGCATTTGGTGATGCTGTAGGAATAGCAGCAAACACTGCAGACTGCTGCCTAAACAACTGATTTCAAAGTAGTTCCAAAAGGAGAATTGAACTGATCTCTGGGAATTTACCTGAAAGTCAGATAATCCTTCCTGCACACTTTGGGTTGTAGATTTAATTTTGAATGAATGAAATGCACTTTTTTGCCCATTAATCTGCACTCATTAACTTATGATGGTGAAAAAGGAACCGTGATTTTACAAAGATTTGCACAATTTATTGCGTTCTTTACAGAAGCCTTTGTGGCAGCAGTTACAGCTCCGAGACTCCTTGGGTGAGTCTCTGAAGGCTTTGCACTGCAGGATTTGGGCAGTTTATCCCAATCTTCCCGACAGATCCGCACAAGCCCTGTCAGATTGGAAGAGAAGCATCTGAACTGCCATCTTCAGGTTTCTGTGTAGAAAAAAAAACAAATCTGAGCAGGCTGTTGTGTGTGTTTTGCTAAGCAGTATTATTCCTTTGTCCAGCCCCATAAAAGCCTAACTGACTGAGTGCTGCTGAGGTGTCAGACTCTCCCAGCTTCAGGAATAGACCTAGTGGTTCCAAACATCTTTGATATGACAATTATTGAGGCCACTGTGCTCCATGGAACACTCCAAGCTTTAGAAATGGTTTACTGCTCTTGTCCTGATGTATGCCTCGCCACAGTTGTCATAGAGGTTTACTTTGAGTTCATGAAGCTTCTTGGTTTGGATTGTGTCCTGTTCTAACAAAGGTTTGTGTAGAATTTGAATTCTCTAGCTTTATACATCCGACTGTGCACATATATATTACATTTACTAAAATGCTGCCACCAACACCTCCAAGATGTTTGATCACAATGTAACTTCTAAAAACCAGCAGTTACTAGTAATGTGACTCTCACTGAGTCGGTACTGAAATACAACAATGTTTATGGTCTCCGCTGTTATAGCACCTTTTAATCTCAGCTGGGTTCTACAAAGGCTTGTTTCTCACTCACACATACACACATTCAAGCACCAGTGGCAGCAGAGCTACCGCGCAACTCAGTTTGCTTCCGTTTCTAGTGAGTTGCTGCAGTAACTCCAGGACAGCCAGCACGTCCTCACACCTAAATGAAAGAAAAGGTTGATTGCCAATGACTCCCCCAACAACATATAAGCGTTTGCAAATGAGGTGGTATAAAGAGTGGCAGACTCTGCATTCAGATGAGCGTCCATGAGAAGACTTTTACCCCAGGAGGGCACAGTAAGGGCTTGTGTCCTGTGTTGGACCAAATATTTTACTTGGTGTTTTCAGTTTTTCAATAGTTTTTATTATTTTTAATTTGATTAGTATTAACCCTTTATAGGGCACTCCTTGAAATACTTGGCAAATGAAAATTTCAACCTTAGCGTGTTATTGAAGGATCTTTCAAGATATTTTTACTTTTGTGACTTTTAAAAAAGAAATATTGCAAATCAAGATTAATAAAGGTACCATTTATGGCAACTTTCTTGTCTATGGTTAAAAAAAAAGGAATTTATAATAAATAAAAGAAAAACTAACAAACTGCAAAAAACATTTACTTAGAAACAATTTAGTTTGAGGTAATGATACTTAGACATACGAAGCCCGTCTGGTGACATCGATAAGAAATAAAAAAACAACTCGTTGCCACGCATTAGTAAATCGTGGCCACGAGTTATTAATGCGTGGGAACGACATAGTTAAATTGTGGCCTCGCATTACTAATATGAAGAAACAAGAGAAGCTGTGGAGCAAATTTCACAGTGCGGTCATACCAGCTGTCGATTACGGATAACGGACGGACTTGCATGAAACATGAAGCGTTTTGATTTGATTTCATTTTATTTTAACTTTGGAATGAGCTACACCGATATCCTGCGATCTCTTGCGATGAAACACCATGTGATAATTTTGTTGTTCCCACGCATTAATAACTCGTGGCCACGATTTACTAATGGGTGGAACGAGTTATTTTTGTTTCTTATTGATGTCACCAGACGGGCTCCGTATACACAAGCAATAACAAAGTATTTATAAAGCGCTTGGCAAGTTCATTTAGTGACATTTTTCTTGGGGTAGTGGTGTTAATGGTACTAATCTCAAAAAATAAATCAAAGTAGAGCTCAATGCAAACCAGCAACAAAGCGTTTATAAAGTGCCTGGAACATTTGTTAACGTTTTTTGTAATGTAGTAATGTTGGCACTAACAAAAAAAAAACTAAATCAAAGTGCACTTAGTTTGTCAACCTCAAGGAGAGGCACAGGGTGGACATATTGAATGTCAAAGGAAGTTATGAAATATGGTCACTTGCCCCATAAAGGGTTAAGAAGCTAAGCTACTTGGTTGGGTTCAGAAAAGATGAAGGTTTGGGTTCAAATACATCCGGCATCTGCTACAACCTTCTCCTCCATTTCGTCGTGCCCCCATTTAAAAGGGGTGACGACACCATTGCCTTTCTGAGAGGTTCCCAGATTTTACATGCACTTATTCACATGACTGCAAGAGGTCATCTACGTAAACACTGGCTACTTTATTAACCGTCTTTAACCTCTCCTGGTGAGGCGAAGCTGAGTGGGAACAGTCCTCTGTGTAACTCTGTTGTAAAAGAACATCTCAATTGACTGATACATCGTCTGCAAACTCAAATCCCAGCTCAGCCAGCAGTGTTATTTCTTCTGTTTCTGTAGTCTTGTGCCTGTTACATTTCAAATCCAAGCACGCATAGCTATCATCTCTCATTAATGTGTACTCCTGTGAGGTTGGATGATATTTCACTCATGTCAAACATCAACAAAATAATTAGGAAACCCAGTTATTCTTCTAATCTCTTCATAACTCATTTAAAACCCACATCACTGTACTTGATCCTATTAGGTGAGCCCCAGATCAACAGAATAAACTGTCTGGTGACCTGATAGTTCGAGGGCATGCTGTATACCTTCAATATTCAGATTCTAAGACCTTTAAATCTTGATTGTGTCTTTCCTCACCTCACCTTAGACTATCAGCTGTCAAAAGAAAAGCCAAAAAAACGTTAAACATCAATGAATATATATGAGGCAGTGTATGCCTGGATGTTTATTCTACCTGGAGAGGAAATCGCTTTAGGATGTCTGCTCAGTCTCATTGGATGTGGAAATGATGGCAACATTTCATTAAAAACAAAAAAATGGATCCAATTTTTAACGATGTGTATACATCAGGTATGAATAGATGTGCACCCATCAGTTAGAATATATTACATATCTCGGAGGAAGCAGAAACTAGCTGCGAACAAATATTAACACATCTTTTCGATGGTAACGACAAACTGATTAGCAGACAGTTGCTGATTTTCACAATTCAGCAGTGAAATAGCAGCGCTGCCATTTAGAGACTCCATGTCTCTGAAGGTAAGTCCAACATTCTTTCTTGTTCCAGCTCTATTTTGGTTGAAATACCTGGCTCTTTAGCTGCTAAATGCTTCACTGTATTCACCAGTGTGTCTGTCTCCCTTGTTGGGTGCCGGGCAGGTAGTACAGTCCTGTGACTGGGCAACGGAGGCTCATTTTATAGCACAGTAAAACCAGGGGGGGAGCCGCGGATTTGGGTGATAATTCTTTGTAGGTTCATCACTACGAGCGACTCCTTTTACATCGTCACATTGTTGGAAGTGGCAATTTAGGGAGTCGACCCTGCTGATGTGTGCATCTTAGATATACAGTCAGGGGAAATCCCTAAACGCTGCCAGGGTACTTTACAGTTGCAGCACCTGAATGGCCCTGCAGGACAAGGTTGTTACGGAGGGATGGAGTTGGGTTGCATAATTGCAGGCTTGAAAGGCAGAGTGACAGAAAAGCAGTGATCTTTAAAGAAGAAGCAGACTGTCATTGGTCAGATACTGTGATGTCAGTAAAAAAAAAAAAAAGAAAGCTCATCTTTGACAAACTGAGCCTTGCCTGGAAAGTGGATGAGAGCAGGCAGCAGCAGCAGCAGCAGGGGGTTGGTGTGAAAAGACTGCAGTCAAGACGGACCAGCAGCTTTTAATCTGTACACGAAGTTACAGAAACACACCAATTTATTAAAATCCTGTCAGACTCATGCAGCAGTTTGTACGCAGTCTCTGGTAGTTTAAGTGATGACATTCTATACAGACAATCTATGATCTCTGTTTGTGGTTCACCCACTATCTTACATAAATTTCCATGTAAACCTGTTTGTATATAAACCAGCTGAACAGACCTGTCCCTGACAAACTGCATCAGTTGAAAAAACCTCATAAATAGTTAAAGACGGCAGAAAGATCTTCCAGATATTCAGACAGTTGCTGTTTTAAGACTCTTCACATCCCTTATTAGATGTTTTGGTGTTACTAAATACTCCTAGAATCAAATCAGTCCAACGTTAATACACAACTGTGATAAATTGTCTGTGCAAGTTATAGTTTGGAATGTATTCAACCTTGGTGACTGATAAATATCACCATCAAACAAGTGTGTATTCTGTTAGCAGAACAAAATGTTAAAATCAGACAAATCTCTTCAATTCAGAATAATTCAACCCCAGTGTTGAGTCAACATCTAAACCAATCGGCCGTTAGCAGAGGAGAGAACCAGCTGTCTCCCATGATGCAGTTTGTCGTAGTTACAGTGACTGCACTGAGAGAGCACTGAGTGCAGTCACTGTAACTACGACAAATCTGATGATGATGTGTTATTATGTGTGTCACTGTGACATCAGAGCAAGTCGCGGAAATCTAACCGACATGCATTGTGCGACGATCAAGGACTGATCGATTCTGTGCAGGTCTGGCTCATCTCAAACAAACCCAGAGATCTGACAAAGAACAAATGTGGACAAAATTGCTGGTACCCCTCAGTTAATGAAAGAAAAACCCACAGCGGTCACAGAAATAACTTGAATCTGACAAAAGTAATAATAAATAAAAATTCTATGAAAACTAACCAATGAAAATCAGACATTGCTTTTGAACCGTGGTTCAACAGAATTATTTTAAAAAATAAACTCATGAAACAGTCCTGGACAGAAATGATGGTACCCCTCGAAAAGACAACAGACATGTTCAATCAAGGTGTGTCCTCTAATTAGCATCACAGGTGTCTACAAACCTGTAATCAGTCAGTCGGCCTATTTATAGGGTTACAAGTCGTCACTGTGCTGTTTGGTGACATGGTGTGTACCACACTAAACATGGACCAGAGGAAACCAAGGAGAGAGTTGTCTCAGGAGACTAGAAAGAAAATTCTAGACAAGCATGTTACAGGTAAAGGCTATAAGACCATCTCCAAGCAGCTTGATGTTCCTGTGACTACAGTTGCACATATTATTCAGAAATGTAAGATCCATGGGACTGTAGCCAACCTCCCTGGACGTGGCTGCAGGAGGAAAATTGATGACAAATGGAAGAGATGGATAATACAAATGGTAAGAAAAGAGCCCAGAACAAGCTCTAAAGACATTAAAGGTGAACTCCAAGGTCAACGTACATCAGTGTCAGGTCGCACCATCAGTCGGTGTTTGAGCCAAAGTGGGCTTCATGGGAGACGACCAAGGAGGACACCATTGTTAAGAACAAATGATTTAAAAAAAACAGAGTGGAATTTGCCAAACTGCATGTTGATAAGCCACAAAGCTTCTGGGAGAATGTCCTCTGGACAGACGAGACAAAACTGGAACTTTTTGGCACATCAGCTCCATGTTCACAGACGTAACAATGAAGCACATCAAGAACAGAACACTGTCCCTACTGTGGAACATGGAGGAGGCTCTGTTATGTTCTGGGGCTGCTTTGCTTCATCTGGCACAGGGTGTCTTGAATCTGTGCAGGGTACAATGAAATCTCAACACTGTCAAAGTATTCTAGAGAAAAATGTGCTGCTCAGTGTCAGAAAGCTTGGTCTCAGTCACAGGTCATGGGTCTTACAACAGGATAATGACCCAAAACACACACAGCTAAAAACACCCAAGAATGGCTAAGAGGGAAACACTGGACTATTCTGAAGTGGCCTTCTATGAGCCCTGATCTAAATCCTATTGAACATCTATGGAAGGAGCTGAAACATGGTGTCTGGAGAAGGAACCCTTCAAACCTGAGACACCTGGAGCAGTCTGCTCATGAGGAGTGGACCAGAACACCTGCTGAGAGGTGCAGAAGACTCATTAATTTTTAGTTGAAGGTACCATCATTTTTGTCCAGGCCTGTTTCATGAGTTTATTTTTTAAAATAATTCTGTTGAACCAAGGTTCAAAAGCAATGTCTGATTTTCATTGGTTAATTTTCATAGAATTTTTATTTATTATTACTTTTGTCAGATTCATCTGTGACCATTGTGGGTTTTTCTTTCATTAACCGAGGGGTACCAACAATTTTGTCCATGTGTGTAGATGAAAGTGCAGCAGATCAATAGCAGAAACACCTGGTCGAAGAAGAAGTGAGAGGAAGCAGACCTTCCTTTTTAAACTCTCACCAAAGCTTCATTAGTCAAAACCCTAATAAAAAACAAAATCACTACAACTGCATAACAGACCAGTAGTGATAAAAAAGTAGAAATAAAATCAAACCTCACATTCTCCCATTATACCTCTGTCAGGTCTAATAGGAGCAGCTGTGGCACTACAAAGGTAGAGAGACAGATCAGAGTTTCCACCATCTCACTGCTCTGGCAATATACAGCAACATATAAAAGCTAATCAGCGGCGTGCTTGTCAAACAGGACAAAGCAGCTGTTGTTTTACAGAGCGAGCGCAGGACAGAAATGCTGATGATGCCGCGTGTTCCGAGACCTCGTGCTGCAGACGCTAATACCTGTCTCACACCGAGACACCCACGGGGCTAATCAGCTGTTTACAACCACACACCAGACAGGTTGATTAGTGCGCGGGAGACCGAAAATCCACAGATGAGTGACAAATGAGCAGAAAAACCCAACGTGTCTCCACAGCAGCGTCTCTTCAGAGATTCCACAAGTGTCTCTCCCATTTTTTTCTTTTTGTGTTTTGATGATGAAGATGGAGTGACATGTAATAGCAATAATCTGAGCGGAGTAACATAACATGGAGTGACAGGTAACTTATTGACTGGGAGGTTTCAGTGACTGTCAGCCTTCATTATCAGCACTACACGGACCCACGTGGGGGAAGTTGGATGACAGCACTTTCCCTGCACCTTCTTTTTTTTGTTTTTGTTGTTTTAAAATCTTTCCTATTGCACAAAGACCTCACACAGCAATACTAGATCATGAGCGTTATTAGTAAAGACTGCTACTGGACCTCTCATGTCGTTAATAATAATGAGCAGGTGAAACTGGGACAAAAGAGGTGTCTTGCACTGTAGTGCGATTGCTCACTTTTTATTAAGGAACTGCCAGTCGAAGTCGCACCGTTGCGGCGCTCCTCTGTTTTAACTCCTTTCAAGTAATTGAAAATCTTCACAGATCACTTCCCACAGTCAGCATATGTACTTAAGAGCAGCTTAACTTTCATTTCACGCTGAAATCACATCGACTTCCACAAAATTCTATGGCTGGTCTGCTTTAGTTTCACCCCTCAAAAAGACAATAACTGAGTCCAGCTGACAGCTCAAATGGACCGAACGAAACAGGAAAACTCACCACAATTTAGTCGAATGGCACCAAACTTCTGCCTTGCTACCAATGCTGTGAGGACATGCTGAAAATAGGTGTTCAGCTGGGTTGAGATCTGGTAAATACTGCAGCATATGATTCACTTAATAACATTCAGTGATCCTTTCTCACCTCAATTTAAGGCTGAGGTCAGGTCACCGTGCTTAGACTTATTATACATGTCACAGAGCGTGATCAGATGATAATTGTTAAATTGTTTCATGCAAATTACCTGCAGACAGTGGAAGCTTTTATTATAATCATCTATTCAAGATATTCACCCATCTGCACATATGTACGCTGTACAAATTGTGAGTCGGTCTGTGCATACTGTCTAAAAAAAACATTTACGGCTTACAGTTCAACCCAAACAAAGCGCCACATGCACGAGAGAATATGTATGAAAGGATACACAACTCATGCCATCTTTTCCTTTTCATGTGAAGGTTGAATAATGGAAATCGACATAACGGTATTTCCAGGGAATTCTTGCCAAAATCTGTTTCTGCTTCCTGAGAAAAAAAATTGAATAAAAAAATAAATTAATAAAAAAAAACAGAGTTTGATTTGGAACATTTTTGTTCTCGTGTCTCCGTGTGCGCCCGTGTTATGGGATTGTGAAGGATATCACATTGATTGAAACAAAGATGGAATTCCCAAACCTCATTAATATTTCTGGGTTGTTCTGTTTCTATTTAGACTAAAATACAATGGTAGGGGAAGTATTCACATTCTTTACTTTATTGAATGTACCAATAATAACAAAATACCGAAGTACAGCAAATAAATGTTCCGCTTACAAAATTCTAGTTAAAATAAGCAAAATGTATCAAAAGCATTCATCCTGCAGAAAAGCGGCTCCTGGAACTGGCAGCAGACTCTCTGTCAAATAAATAAACATTATTAGCAATATATCCATTTTATGCACCACTTTGCTTTTGTAGATGGAGATAGTTTTCACTAATTTACACACAGGTTAGTCATCTGTTGGGACACTGAGGGGTTGTGGGAAGATTAATGGGAGGAAAAAAAGGAAAAAACTCAAGTTCTGACACAAATTTGTGTAAATTTTTTCGACATTTCCCTTATCTCTGTTTCATAGTGAAATGTTAGATTGAAGTCTTTGGGCGTCCCCAATGGAGCTCCCTGCTGCAGCGCCTGTGTGATTCCAGCAGCTAAGTTTCGTACTTTTGATTAAACTCAAACATATGTGAAAAGCACCTTTTTTGTTACAGCTGCAGAGAGTTTATGTTGGTGCCCTGATCCAAACTGTTCACACACTGTTTTCACACACTCCTTTCTCTCCAGTGGAGGTGGAGAGTGTAAAGTTAACATGACCCATAGAGCTACAATAGCTAAATGCTCCATAACAAAGCTCCAGGTCATTAAATCGCTGAAATCACATGCCAAAATTGCTACAGATGATGGATATCGCCATCTCTGCCACTGCAGCCGTAATGACCTCTTTAAAGGTCTGCCCTAAAGGTGGTCAGACATAAAACTGATGGTGTGCTGCAAAACAGAGAATGACACGAGTCTGTACAATTTAAGTTCACATGAAAGATGGCGAGCTTTTAAAAGGGGATGTTTTGCTAAATGCATTTCTCCATAACCCGACGAAAATGCCGTTTTACATTTTGTTTTTGGCAGTTTAAAAAATGAAACTTTTTTCATGGTGAGAAATCCCAGAAATCCCCAGACAAATGTGGTATCGTCTGACTAACAAGTAAAGCAGGCTTGTCAACCATTCGACTTCTTCTTCTGTTTGTCTGTCTGTCGACAAGATTACACAAAAACGACTGAGCTGAATTTCATGAAACTTAGCAGGGATTTCTTTCTTTCTTTTTTTTTCTTTTTTTTTTGCAGTAATTTATTCGGATTTCGAGCCATTTTATGGATATTACACATTCTGTGATTCAGACTGCCATTTATTTACCACACAAACTCCTCTTCTTTTGGAACTACCTCAGCTGCATCCTGTGATAATGGCTGTCAGCTGAGGTACAAGGAGGTCTGAGTGGGTGTGATCGAGTTGAAAGCAGCATAGACTATATATATAAAAATAGACATCATTCATTGGTTTGTGAACTACTGTTTAGAGTCTGGTATGTGGCCATCGGCATGTTGGTCTTTAAAAATCTGATATAAAGAGTAACGGTAAGATCTGATTGAGATCTCAAAGACGCTATTCACTGTGATACAGCAGCAACCTGTCAATCATTAGGTAGCCCTGCCCTAAAAACATACCCCACTTTATTGTCTATTATAGTCAAAATGGGATCACAATTTACAAAATAAACATCCTTCTGTTCTCAGAAAGTCTTCAAACTAGTTATTGATACCATAAATTCTTTGGAAAAATGCTTTACAAGGTAACGGATTTCCTCATAGATTTCTATACAGTCTGACTTCTTTATACAACCACAAGGCTCGCCCCCTGCTGGCTGGAAGAAAGAATGCAGGAATTTTACATTGGCGTCACTTTTCAGACCCAGAGGCTGAGGCCATCCTCTAAATACAGTCTATGGTTGTAAGAGAGCTCCAGAAGAACTTGATTTAGACATCAAAGTTAATCTGTGACAGCATATTAACGTCCAGAACTTGCCAAGCAGAAACTCTTGCATGTGGTGGCTGCATGAGCGCATTTTTTTGGGTGACATAAAGCTCGAGCCCTGTCTCCCAGAAATGACCTTCCTATACAACTGAATTGCATCTTCAGTCACATGGCTAATTTTCAGCCACTATTCATACATTAGATGTGGTGGGACTCAGCCCAGAAAGGTGAGGAGAAATTACAGCCACACGGTGACACAAGGGTTGTACGTAACCTCAACTTTGATCTTATCTTAAAATGAATCAAGTAAGTTTAGTGCATAAACTTAACCAAGCTGTAAAGTCTCCTGGGTGAGGGTCCTGCTGCTTGCCTGTACTAGGATCTTCCTCTTTTACCTTTGGACGCTGTGGTTCCTTTAAACTGGAAGGCTTTCCTTTATGTCACATCCTATATTTTGGGGGAAAAAATATGTATAATATGAATAATTTTAATAAGAATAGTTATGATAAAGTACATTCTGAATTTATCTGATTCATTTATTATACACTATATTCTGAATAAAAGAAGTAAATCCTAAGGTTTGTTTTAAATGTTGTTTCTGTGTTTACATAGAACATCTACACCACACTACTAGAGCAGGGAACTTTTCTCAAAGAGACAAAGATGTGCGCTTTGCATTGGTGAGATGTCTTGGTTTGGAGGTATCGCATTCATCTGCGTTTTAGAATTGACATCAGGGTATGACGAAGGAACTTTGGGTCTCCAGGTCAGTCTCGATGTCTGTCTTCTTAATGGGAAATAGAAATTCTGTCTGCCTACTGAAGTTAGGAATAAGCAAAACCTCAAAAGAAAACCACAGAGGGAGACTATGTGCATCATTTCCTAAAGCATTACAACAAAAGAAGAAATGCAGCATTGTGCTTAGAACATATAAAACAGCCTGCCGTGAGCCTCCCTCGCAAATCTCCAAAGAAGAGAGAAGGAGAGTAAATCCAGGACATGCAACACAGGAAACTTAAATCCACTATTTCTGTCACTTTTTCCTCTTGTAAAAGTTAAAACATGTAAATATGGCATTTATTTATCATAGGAGTAACAGTGCACGCAGATATCCCCTCCGTTCCTCAAAGGAAATATTACCAGCGTCCTGATAAGTCTGAGCTCTCTTAATCTGTTTTTATTTATTCTTTTAAAAAAAAGTGTGTTTTAAAAGCAGGATATCTTAACTTTCTTCTTGTAGCCGTCAGTATGAAGGAGCTGCAGATACATATTTTGATGAGCACCTTTGTCTGTTTTTATTTTCATTGTTTGTGTTTTTAATCCAATTAAATGAATTAATGGGTATAAAAACATACACATCATACATATCAACATATCATTTTTTTCTTTAAATATGAGGCATCCTCATATTAAAACTCACACAGTGTCGGGCTGCATGAAAGAAATGAGTGTGATTCAAGCTACTGGAGCTGTGATGGCTCGCTGATAAAACATGTTAGTAGGAAACTGAGCAAAAGAGACAGGAGACCAACACGGTGTGCACTTTATGTTGACATTAAGGTTACTAAATGGTGTGATAATAGCTAAATATGTGAATGCCACGTTATGTTGAAATAGTACATTAGCATATAATACTTACAGCTTTAAAGGATATTCTAATTCATACCCACGGACATCAAATAGTTGACAGAGCAGACAGAGCACCAGCTGTGGATTAAAGAAATATTGAATTATAAAGGTAGTAATTTAGCAAATGTGCAATGCAAGTTTTGTGTCATGCTATACTGCCCAAACCTGTTACATGCTATTAAGAAAAGACAGCAGAGCTCATCAGTGGAATGTGCTGTCACCAGCACGTGATGCGCAAATAGTCTCCCTCTGTGGAGGGATGACTGACACATGATCAGTGATGTCAACATGTCGAGATCGGTGCACGTAAGGGAATATTTAAAGATGGCATGAGAGAAATTTGGGGGCTGCAAGGTGGATCTGTGGTTAGCACCGTCACCTCGCAGCAAGAAGGTTGCCGGTTCGCGTCCTGGTGACGACACCTGGGATCTTTCTGCGTGGAATTTGCATGTTCTCCCCATGCAGTGTGGGTTCTCTCCGGGTTCTCCGGCTTCCTCCCACACAGTCCAAAAACATGTTGAGGTTAATTGGTGATTCTTCTGGATGGATGGCAATGTTGCAGATTTCTGGGTCTAAGTCTGAGCTGTGAGTCCCCAAAGTCTCAAGTTCTCACATTTAATAAGCTTTCATCAGCTGCTTCAGTGTCATCGGAGCGCAAGGGCAGCCATTAAACTTCTCATAGATTACCTGCATGAATGTGGCCAGAATGACACAGGTCAACAAATACTGACACAGACATGTGAAGAAGTTTATTGTGGATATATTCACAGGCATTTGCGTCCTGAGTTTTTAAGCAATGAGAGTGCAACGTTCACCTTCAACCTGGTGACCTCTTCCTGGTGCACAGAGAACTGGACGTCTTTCCACTACATGATTTGTTCAGTGAGCTGAGTGGCTTTTGATAAGCAAATTTGTAAAAACGTATTGTTCCAGGTTGGTCCACCTCGCACACAAAAACACCATTATTGAAAATGTCCACTTGTTGCCGACTAGTGCTCAACACACAAGTAACACAGACTGACAGCAGATAACCACCTTTAACACCACCTTCTGCAGAGCCTTGTCAATCAGGAGTACTCCATGGACTTCAGAGGGCCAAGTTAATGATGCGAAACAGAACTCCTATTAAAATAACTGTATGTTGCTCCCCAAACACTCTTCAAATTGCATGTATGCATGTGTCATGTCTAATGCAAACTTTAAAGCTCTCATGTCCATCACTGTACATCCTTGCATTTGCTCACTTGTTGCTCTGTTGCCCCAAATTGGTTCAAGTCCTCATCCCCTTCAGATCTTCAGAAATACAATTGAAATTACAAGACAGTGCTGTGATTTACCAGGCCGTGTCAGAGCTGTGTATAAATATGTTAACAGTACTGACAATGAATGTCCTTTGTCACAGACTATGTGTATATATCAAATCAGACAAAAGGCTTAGTTTGCTGAAGAGTGTAAAATACTGTTGTTTTGAGTCTGCCTGTCTTACCGTTTTGCTTTTACGTGATTGATGGAATTAGATTTTCCGTAATTTTCTTTGCATGTTTCAGGTAGTGTACAACAAAGCAGCACAATGATCTTATTTAGCCTACATTTTTAAAAGCATTTCTATCTTTTATTTGATTGTTTTGCATGTTTAAAACAGTGCCTGACAGTGTAGCATAAAAGGATGTCCTAAATTAAATCATTTTCTCACCTGTCTTTATTTTATTTTATGAATGTTCATTGTCCCCATTAAATTAATAAATAATAATAAAAAAGAGAAAATAAAGAAATATATTTTCAGAAGTATTAATATTCTCAGACTGAAAGTGAAGTCACGGTATGGGCAGAATTTTGTTCCACCGAAAACTGAATTTAAATGATTTATATTTGAATTGGTATAAATGAAATACAAATTTTAATATTATCATTTTCATTTAAATTTATTCAATTGAAACTGTATTAAAATAAACTTAAAACCGTATTTTATTGTTTGTATTTGAATTATGTTTCTCTGAATTTGTATTTAATCCTTACTAAAAAAAAATAAAATAAAAAAATAAAAAAATAAAAATTGAAGGTCATTCAGACGTCCCGCTGCGCCACACATCCGGGTCACAGGAAGAGTGATCCATCACCGGAAACACCTCGATCAGCCGATCAGCACCTGTAATATATAAACACTGAGGACGTCTCCTCCTGTTGGACAAAGTGAACTCCGGATGCGGTCGGTGCTGGTGGAGCCTCGGTGTGAGCTCTGCTTCTGGGACTGAAGGATAATAACCGATTTATCAGTAAGTTAACTTTTGTAAGCTAATCAGCGATTAGCTAGCTAGCTAAGACAACAATCAGGCTAACGTGAGCTCCGTGGAAACAAACAGGAAATTAGTAGCTAGCCTTTTTTTTTTTTTTTTTATTAGCTTTATCTAAAATAGTTCTGAATTTGTTCTGGAATTTAAATAGTGGCAGTGTAGTACAGACATGTACTGAAGGAGTTTAACAAAAGAAGTGAACTACTGAAAGTAGAGTCATCTGACCTGTCCAGGAAACTTCAGCGTTACTGTAATCTGATTACTGGGCATGATACTGTAAGAGAGAGAGGGCTTGACTTTCCTTCTGCTCTGCAAAGGGTTGAATTATGTACTACTAGGTAGAAATCTGTATATTACAGTATACAGTGGTGGAATTCACACACTAATGCTGATATTAATTCAACTGAGCAGTGCAGGGATGTGTTTGGTAGATATCATTGATTTATTGTGTTCACTGCTATCTGTTAAAACTTTAGTTTTTTTCTGACCAGATGGTGCTGAACTCGGAGTGACTAAAAAAAGCAACAAGTCTTATTATATCAAATCTGAAAACAAATTATGCTTCGACTGTGCACTTTTAAAACATGCAGGACGTCAGGTGAGCTAATAAACCTGTTGATATGAGTGAAGTGGAGTGTATGTTGATCATTGTTTAATTTTTTAACCTCATCTGAGACAGGAAATGACATCAAAGTTTCACATCTTTCACAGAGCGACAAGTTAGAATACATAATGTCAGCATCAGATTTTTCATTTGAGAATATAGTGTTTTTAATATGAAGTTACAGCTATGATATACTAACAGAACACACTGTACACTGGCAAAGTAAAATAGAAAAGTAACGTTTTCCTTTGTATTCAGCAGGACTCCAAAGCTACATTATTGGTGACGGCGTCGTTCACTGTGGACAGCAACAAGCCAGAGAGCAGCAGGACCCGGCTTGGTCTGGATGTCCGGGTTCAGCGGTTTGGACAAACCCTTCTTCTGACCACTTTCTCAAGCAGTGCCCTGGAGGAAGAGCTGTGCAGCTGCCTAGCGAAGAAAAAGTTAACAGGATGCATTGAGGTACGCTACACTATCAAAATAAAAGTTCTGAAATATTATGAAACGCTTACCAGGGACACTTTTCAAAAGCAAAAACACCACCTCATGGCTTTCCCCTGTGCTAGACTGTCAAAACAAAACCTCCCTGATATTCGAAGGCGCTCACCAAGCAGCACTTCTCTCTGTCTATAACTCACGCACATGTATTAATGAACAAACCACCTGTCTGTTTGGGTTCACTTTCAAAATAAGAGTCCATAACCAGTAACACAGGGCGATTAACCTGGGTTTGTTTTTGTTTTTTTAAATAAAAAAGTCCATATTCCATAACTCACTAAAAACACCGGTATTTCCAGGGAGTCAGCAGGATTCTGTGAAGTCTGCTACATTTTGAAAGTAAAAGCTCAGACGTGTTAAAATGTAGTGACCGGGGTTTGGGAAATGTGCTGGCTTTTCAAAATTAAATGTGCTTATTATGCATTTTTAAATCATAAATATAATGTATATATTAACCCTGTGTATATTTATAGCAGGACACATCCCTGGCAGAACCTGCATTGGCACACTCAATATTTCTTTAGAAATGTTCTAGTTGAACCTGTCGTTATTCAGCGCGGGATTGCATATCGTAAAGGTCGGCTTGAAATTGGTTTCAGGGTCTGGGGAGAAGCACCTTGTTTCTGGTAAAATGTGTTCCAAAGAGTTTATGCAGAGTGTAGGGCCCTGCTCTGATAACAAAGTCTTAGCATTTTCGAGTTTGACTTTCTTACGTGTTTCATTCATTCTGTACAGCTCTCTGAAGTAACTACACTCACTCAGAACTATCCGGATGGGTCGTAGTACACATTTTTCATCTCTGCCATGTCTCCTTCAGAACACTCTGCGTGGTTTTGAAAA